>NW_025781132.1:0-40006 GCF_021130785.1 Homalodisca vitripennis | reverse complement strand
AAGTACTGGTAATACCGTTACCGAGCAGTTTAAACACACCTATATACAAATCAGGAACGCCTGGGTTGACTAGGCAGTGTAGTTCAAAGCCTTACAGAGTGTGACAACTTATGAGTTAATCTTATCAATCAAATTAATAAACGGTACTTTGGGATTATACCGACCACACCCAGACATGAATCGTTATTTGACATTTTGTGTCTACTGATTATAGATTAGCATAGAACAATATTTCGTCAATATAAAAACAGGAAATTTGTCTTATCGCAAACCCATCCCCATCCTCAGACAGAGGTCAAAGTCAAACGGATTAGTAGATAACGTGACTGCAGTCTCCTACATTTCTCCAAAACACAAAAATTCAAACAAAAACAAAACATTACCAAACAAAAACTAAAACTATATTATTGAAAAAACAACACAAAACTTGTTTTTTATTCTTGATTCACACTCTGCCACGCAAAATGCGAGTGCCCTTCGGCCATCAGCGCGGGCTTCGGCAGCACGCTGATGTCAACGAAAGAAAAACATCCTCGAGATAGTACCTGTCAGTAAAATATCAAATTCTAGAGGGGCCGATCTGAAATATAAATTGAATTGTAATGGAAAGGCAAATTATGTACATGCACAAAACTTTAAATAAGCGCGGACTGCCGTACTCGGGATTCTCGAAAAAGATAAGATAAACAGCGACAAAAATACCGATCACAATACCTGGAAATGCTTGTTGATTGATGTAATTTTGTAATTAAAAGAGTTGTTTTTTCGTTCTATCATGTTTTGTTTTCTATAAAGTTATATTTTTGTGTTCTTTCATACTGGTGTTGTCGGTATAATCCCAAAGTACCTAATATACAATTTATTTTAGTGGAAGTTCAATTTGGATAATAAACTGTACATTACATTAATTTCTTTAGCTACTAGACCCCTAATAAATGAGACTTTCTTAATGTCAGGATTCTACAAATGATGTTTTGAAATAAAAACTTAACAAAATGGAAAGACCTAATTTTAGGATGTAAATTTGAAAGCTGAGCCAATAAAACTGAAACAACAATAGAGTTTTACTCTATAAGAACCTGTTTACCCTAGAAAACACCCGGAAGTAAATTTATAGATGTCTTATTTGAACCCTGCCATAGACAGATATATTCGAATGATAGACTTTGACCTAAACTCTAAAAACGATTATATCCTAAATTATACATCGCGGTCTTCTGTAGAGTTTTTTAGTTCACAAAGAGCCTTGTAAATAACAGACAACATGCTTCATGCTTATTGCGGTTGACTAGGAAGTATTATTAGACGAACTAAATTCCACGGCAGGGGGAGGGGGCGTGTCTAACAGAGCCGTAACCAAATATATCTGTTGGTGTGTATTATTGCTATTCTTCTTCATCATGTGACAGTGTTGTAATTACATAAAATTTTCTTATCTTGTTTTATAGAGGCAATGAAGTTTATGTTATTTTACGAGTAGAATTTGATTTTGTGATGAAATGGAAAATCTGATAATATGATAAGAAAACTTAGATAAAAAATGCTCTAATAATTTATTAGTTTATAATTATATTATGTAGATAAGGTCTATGTTTTATGATAAGATAAGACATACAAAACCTTAGCTAAGAAAAATGCTCTAATAATTAGTATTTTGTCTAATTTTTTTAGTTTTGAATAATAACACGTACTTCACAGGATTCTCAATTGACAGGGACATTCGAAATAAGCATTCACACATGGAAAAACGTTTGATTTTTGCCGTCATTGCGTCTTTGGCTTTCGTAACAGATGAAGGTAGGACAGTTAGCGCGCGACACCAATCACACGCCTTATACATTACGCTTCACTACCAAAGCCGAATGGATTTAGGATCACAGCGTTATCCTCACTCAACACCGAGATAGGTCTGAGCAGTCTTACTTTATGGACAGCCCATGTATCTCATTATACAACTAAATAAAAAGGGGTTATAAAACAGTTCAACGCATTCTTTTACGAGCCACTTGATATAGTACATAAATATCTATCTACATATACTAATAATGTTATTATAAACGCTATACTCACTGCAAACTTTTGATGTTTCAGGTAAGGCATGACGAACACCACACAGTCGGCCTGTCTCATGGTCATCGTCACACGACAACAACATTGTCCTTGCCCCTGAAACAACAACAATTATTACATCTTTGGTTATTCAACTCTACAAACTAATTCATATAATAAAATTCATTACAATCACATTAAACTCAGTTTTCAAATAAACAAAAGCCGCATTTCTTGAATACTCAACATATTTTTACCTCATCTACAGAACAAAAACAAACATTTAGCTCAGCTATTTATTTATTTGTAAGATTTTAGATATGAGACAAACATGATAAATCTCACTCAATTTAAATTTAAATACTCTACAATAATTTCAAAGCACAGGTAAAGTTTTCTTGTACCCTATAAAGCGGAGGGTCTGTTTTATTAACTTAGTAGTATTGAGATTGTTAAAATACAAATCGACCAAAGAGCAAAAAATACGTTTATTTATAGTTTACCACATTTATTTAATTATGAAAATATATTTACTTCAATAATACATTTTTAAAATATGAAGGCAAAATACATTTCATGAACCCTTTTGCATCGGGGTGCAACGTGGCGGGGTCTTCAAACCCCAATACATGAGCCAAGCCAGCGCATCCACGTAACACTGCCTGATCCACTTCCTGTCTTCTAATAATTTCGGATCAGCTGAGCTGACTGACTTTCTTTGGTATCATCCATCATTAACTCATTTTCTTTTAGGTCTATCCTCATCTTTCAAGGAAACGTTCTCCCAAAAATCTGAATCGTACTATTGATTCTTTACTTTACTAGACTTAATTTTCTCTGCTTTCCAAGCCAAGGTAGAACAGCATATACTGAGTGCTGTATGATCAAGGAAGAGCTTGATCTCTAATATGCAAACTCTGGATAACCTGACAACCTACAGTTTAAAACGTAGCCTTCCCCAGGGAGAGCAGGCCACTGCTTGGGGTGACTTTTAGTTCTCTGCTACTCATGGGAACACTATGCTCTAGCAGCTCTCAAAATGTGATGAAAGTTCACGAAAAACAGTGGAATTAGTAATGGGTGTACCTAACCCTTGCTGTCCTGAACAAACAGAACAAACTAAAGAGACTGGCTTCCCAGAAGAAATCCTGGATCCCCCTATTCAGTATTATTTTCACAATCATTCATGGCATTAATTGCTTCCTATCCTGTAAATTAATTGAACTTTCCTTATAATGTGAAATATCACATGTTTGTTAACAATAACAGCAACAAGTAAATGGTTCAATGAGTACAGGCACACCAATAATGAACAAAAATATTAACATAACTATTGGCAGATAATTATACATACCCAATCCGATTGAGGCAATCCAACTCATACTGCATTCTCTTCGGGTGGCTGGTGGGGATGAGGTGTTTTATTGCAAAACTGGCGGTTACTAGTTACGCATTTCAGGGATGCCAGGTACACGTTACTGAAAGTCCCTTCTCCTATTTTCTCGTGAATGTGAAATATACTATCTAGATCTGGCAGTTTTCTTAGGAGGGATTCTATGGCCGATTTTCCACCTGCAAACCATTTTATAATATCAACACACATAAACATGTTTGACTATTTGAGGACCAGGTGGCAATATATGGCCACTATGTTCTTTTATAATGTATAACGTTTTTACGTCACATAACTTTAAAATTAATGTACGTTTTAACACATTGAATAGTTGGTAATTTGATTAGCTTTCAGTTTGTTGACTATTTTTGGGACTGTGAATTTAGTGTTTTTTTTTTATAATAAAGGAAAATATTACACAAAATACCTAGAAACAGATGTTTTGTAATCAGAACGGTTTTACTCAAGTGCAGATACAGGTGGAGTGTGCATGACAAAGCATGTTCTGCAAGTAAACCTTTTTTAAGGCCATAATCATAGCAACTTTGTAAATATTATAAGGCTATATATTTTTAATTACTACAAGCTTCTATAAGCCTCCCAATATGAGTATCTCTTTGTTGACATGACTACGCCTATTCTTATAAAATAAGTAGATATCTTTAACCCTTTGAGTGCCATGGCATATTTTCCCAAGTCATACGCATAAATTGCCGGAGCATTTCCTTCTGTTTTGCAAGCGTGTGTGGAAAAAACTATATTAAAAAAACTATTCAACCGATTTGAATAATTTTTTTTTTTTTTGTGTGTTATAAAACAAGGTATTTTTTCCATATAATATTATAATTTTATTTTTATTCACACAAAAAGAATATAGGTTATAACAAAAAAACTAAAAAATGAAAAAAATTTCAAGTTTGAACTAAAATTTTATTTATACAATATTTTTTTAAATTTTTTTTTAGCTATACCATATGAAAGAGCATGAAAAACTGAACAAAAATCATGCGTAATATGGTGTGTTACAGTAATATTTAACCAGATACTGCAATATATACAAAATACAACAAAAAAGCAATTTTTGTTCTAGTTTGTCAAAAGTTTAGAAACAATATTATAACTATCCTATTTCACTCAATGAAGTAAGACGACTGTAAAATACTAATTATATAAAAAGTATATAAAAATATACACAGGCCTACAATATAACCTTACTTCATCTAAAATCAATAGTTTGATTGGAACTTGCGTTTTACTTCATCACCAATCCAACAATAAAATATACATCACTAAACACGAAAAAAGAAGTTTATAAATGCATTGTAAAGTTTTACTGAACACAATTGCAGAATAGTAATAACAACAGTTTTCAGCATAAACACACGAAACTAGCACAATGTAAACACACAACAAACGAAACTGTGTAGTTAATGACAACAAGTAGCAGCTGACCAGACTATTGCGTCATCTGTTTTTTTTTCTGATGGCAAATAACTACAACGAGGCGGTGAACAATAAAAATCAATCACAATCGATTGTTTGAAACTTGTAGATTGCCGTGAAATAAGTTATTTGTCAAAACGAAAATGAATTATATGTGATATTAATTAAATACAAATCGTCCTACTGGATAGATGCCGGCAATTTATGCACATTTAACAACATCTACTATGTAGACGCTGCGGCACTCTAAGGGTTAACCTACTCATGGCATCGTTTTAAGTTTTTTACAACTTCAGAATAATAAAATTGTCGTTTATAATTGTTATGTTTTCCAGAATATATCCATTTTTTATTTTTTATATATGAACTATGAAGTGTAAGATTTTTATTTTAAAATATTAAATACAAATATTAATAAATTATTTTAAATTACTTACATTTTAACATAACTGAAATATTTTAGTTTATTTATAATATAAAAAGTTTATGTTACAATGAACATAGACTTGTTGCTCGGTTTTGTGAAAATCTAATTAAGTTCTCACTGACATGAATATTTGTTCAAATTTTTGTTTTTAGCCTGATATTTTCAGGTTACCTGTCAAATAGATGGAAGTGAAAAAACCTTTCACAACACAAACAATATCTGTTCCTCAAAGGGTTAAAAACTAGACAAAAGTTGTATTTAAGTCAGCCTAATAGAAAAAAATATTTGTTTTATTAATTACATCTAAATTCGTAAAGTAAATTGTAAATACAAATACGACATTATGGAATCATCACTAGACTAGAGGTGCTGTCATGCCCTTAACTTACCTAGATTTAAAAAAGGCATAAAAACATAATTACTGCAATTTAAATAATATGCCAAAATTCTTCATTTTTATCTAGCATATATAAAAATGTATATTCTTATCATAAATGTTATAACTGAGTAGATTTTGCAATGAGAGTGTCAATTATATAAGTTTTTTTGGCAATTAAATTGCATTAATTAACTATTTTTAAACAGCAACGAAATAGTCCTTCCGGCTCAGTTGTGACAACTGAAATATCATTAATTTATTCTCATGGGATTTACATGTACTCCATATCTCAGAAACTGCTTGAGATACAAAAGAAAATGTTTATAACAAATAGTTAGGAAATGTTATTAAGCATTACAAAACAGTTTTAGTTTTTATCTAGGTTCATAAATATCAAGTTTTGAAATTTTTAAAAGTTTAAACAGCCACCAGTGAAATAGTGTAACGAGCTGGACGATGAACTTAGATTTGTAAGATCAATTTTTTGTACTGTTTTAACTAATATGAGCTATTTTTATGATAGTTATTGTCTCCGCAAGTCATGTTATATAGCATATATGGCCGTATATCAAAACATTTTTAATTAGGAGTGGTTTTGGGCCCCACCCATTCAAATTTCTGTACAAAGTTTCCTTAAGTGCTACCATTAAGGCAAATGGTATGAAATAGGTGGATTTTGATATTAAAATCTACCTAAAATATGTTATATTAATGCCACTTTATAGTAAATAGTTCATATACAGTAGTAGAACCCCTCATATCCGGCCTCGGTTTTACCGCACCTCGGTTTATCCGCCACTTCCCGGAAGCCAATATCGAAATTTATTTACCACGGCTTTGCAGAACGCGCAGTTGCACGCACTAGTCTTCCACGACTTCTTGCGTTTATTTTTGGTGTATCTATTTGTTTACATTTTTCCTGTGTTGTCCTCAGTTGAGCTAATAGGTTTAACCTTTAAAACAGTTCGTTGATTATTTCCAGTGCGGTTAGTACAGTACAGTAACAATTGTTTTGTTTCGTTAAGTGCTGTGTACTGTAGGTTGGGTTTATCCGGCCGAATCGTTATCCGGCCAGGGGCTCGGTCCCGTGGTGGCCGGATATGAGGGGTTCTACTGTATCAATAAAAAAATGTAGTCATTAAAATATAGTTGTCTATGAAAAAATAATTTAATGACAAACATGAAAACTACTTGAAACAGTGTTTTACGGGCATATAACCCAATCTGACCTAGTATGAATATACCATCTAGTAACCACTTACTTGAGGTTTTTCGACGAATCTTTTTTCTTACAGATCTCATTACTATGTTCAGGAACATCATTCTTTGTACTTTGAGGTTGTTTGTGCATTAAAGATACACACGCTTTATCAACGATGGCCCTACAACATCGAAACATATTATTGTAATACAGCTTAAAAACTACATGGACTTAGGCTATTATGTTCAAAATAAGGTGTTATGGATATAGAACATATCGACAAAGGTAACACCTTTGGAAATTGACTGCCTGTAGCCATTAAACTACTTAAAAATACACTGTTGATATTTGAAGTTTAGAAATTTGTACTTGTAAACCCATTCGAAAGTATTCCCAGAAAGAACCACTGCTCATAGATTAGTAAATTCTAGTGAGGAAGTCTCGTTACATTGTCACAGACAGATCAGTAGAAGCCAATATCATAAATAAATAAATAAATATATATATATATATATATATATATATATATATACTTTTTGCGATTCAATGTTTATTGAAATTTATATATATATATATATATATATATATATATATTATATATATATACATATATATATATATGTTTTAGTTTTAATCTAATCAATGTAACTATTCAGTACACATTTTCCAAGCACTTAATACTATAGTATGAGACATATCATTGCAAGACAGGGTTGTCGCAAATAAACTGTAGTTTAATGCACTTAGGCCTAAGATATATTATTTCAAGAATCAATCAATCAAGATGTTTATTGTCATCCCACGTTATACAATGTATTGACAGTGTCAAAGGTGTACCTTTGTCTGTAGAAAATACAATAAACCTAGACTACAAAGCACATAATTCCTAGGCTTATGCTTACATACTAGATTGCATACGGGAAAGTACAGGTCAAGAAGTCTAAAAACATAAATTGTCCATACTACAACGTAACATTTCATCAACAGAGTAAAAAGCCTTTTTTTTTAGCCATTTTAACATAACTGTCTTAAAATGTTTAAGAGAGGAAATGTCTCTAACAATCAATGGTAATTTATTGAACAGCTTTACGGCCAGTAAAAAGATATGTACGCTGGGTTTTACTTAGCTTAACATGTTTTAAATCAATTAGATCTCTATTTCTCGTGTTATAATCATGAGTTAGGCCTCTCACATTAAATACATCAAGATTCTCTTTTACATACATAAGGCTTTGTAGAACAAAGATACAAGGAAGTGTAAGAATACCACTTTCTACAAAGACAGGCTTACATGAATCAGTAGGCTTTTTATTAAAAATAATGCGTAAACTAGAGCTAGTACATAGTTTAAGTTTTTTTAAGAGAAAAATAACTCTGGACAATCGAATAGATAGAGAGGTTATATGAGTTCCCCACGAGTCAAGGGTAATACCAAGTAGCTTGACTGACTGACTATTTAAATGTTCACATGAGTATAAATAATATTAATTTCATGCTATGCCACTTACCAGTTATGAATTTCGATCCCTTTACATTATTAACAAATAATAAAGCCAAAACAGCCAAGCTTTCAATTTGATATGTTTCATACTATAGTACCTTCAACATATAAGAGAACAATACTCTCTCCCCCTGAAATATGAATGATAGGTTTGTGCCTCCCCCCAACCCAATTTCAGTAATAAATACACCACTGGTCTCGCCTATGTATTTCATGAGCATAACAAGTTTACGTTTGTACTGTAAAACACAGTTTTTAGAAATACGTATCTCCAGTTATTAAACGTTTTGGTTTTTACAAAGATTTGCCTTAGAGTATTTTACGTTTTACACACATTTCTAATGTTATATACTTTCTTACTGATTTTATACAAACAATATAAGAATAGGCTATTTTCTGGCTCATGATGTTTTCCATCTATTCATTTGTATCACATCGATAATATAAAAACTAGATTACTACTTGTAATTTAAGGTACTTGGTATTATCCGGAGGCTACTGTTTATGGAAAAGTTATACCTGTCAGGAAAAAACTACATAAATGAAAAAGAACAGACTTTTGTTTGTTAACTTTGTATATTAATAATATGCACGTATGTATTTAACTACTTATATAAAACAAATAGTAGATAGGGACAGTCACTTCCTTGAAATTGAAAGCGGACCCGGTTTTTTTTATATCGAAGAATGTAGTCTTCGATACCTAGTATTCGCATCTCAAATCCTAGACTATCAATCGATATAAAAGTATCTATAGTCCTCAATAACAATCATATGTTTTAAATTCAAATATGAATTTAAATATTTAAAGTGATCAAACAAATTATTATAACAAAAAATTAGAAAAATTGAAGACAGCCATATTTGCTCCTCTCACAGTTACAGTTTGTTTCTTTCCACACAAATTTCACATAATGGGGTTTTCCGTACGAGTCCAACAAGTTGAAGCCAAAAAACAATATATTTGATTTATGTCATCCATCTTTCAAAGCATTGTCATGTAGTTTTCTAAATTTTTCTGCCATTTTTAATAATTAAAATTACTTATGTAAAATTAAAATATTACCCAACGTGTATTATTTTAAAGTTTTTACAGCTGTTGATATAGACTATTTAAGTTAATAATTCAAAATAATTAATCAGTATCGATTGATTATATCAATGGTTATAATTAAGTAATATTGTTTGCCAATTTTCGATATAAAAAATCGGGTCCACTTATCGTACCCTAACCAATATATATTATTAAAGATAAATATAGACTTTAAGGACAATCCACTAAAAAAACTATTTAAAATTATCTTTTAAACTATCCATAAACCTCTGACTAGTCTGCATAAACTTTTATTAACTTATTACTATGGATTTTAGCGAGGAAAAATATTAAAAAGTACTGAAAAAGTAATAGTAATAACCTATATTTAAATTAAATACAGTACCCACTTAACATTAAACAACTAGGAGAATGGGAGAGAACCCGATTTTGAGTGGGATTAACAGGACCGGCCTAGGAGGAGGGATATATCAGAGGGACCAACATGAAAAAGCTACCAACACAAAAAATTCACTTTAACGAAAATTCAATGACTGCAGTATAATAAACGGCCATCACCACAATTGAATCAATGACAAACATTGTCCATCTTTTTTTATGTCTAAAAAAAAATAATAGTTTAATGATGAATAAAGCACTATCCAGGCTAGACATGTGTGTGCCTACGTTCACAATATAACAAACAAAACAATATATACTATATATATATATATATATATATATAAACAGTGTAATATTTATTTATTTTTTACTATTTAGAAGAACACACGTGTCTAACAGCTTGTAACAAACACATATGTATTTTGCCTTTGTACAGTTGGAGGAATTTTAGCTGTGCTCGTAGGGCCCAGATACACTACCCTTTCAACAAACAAACGCTATCTGTGTGGCGGGTTGCGTTTACGTGCTAGCCGCTGGGATGAAGGCGCAACAATCTCTTTAACGACTTTAAACTCACGGATTTTGATTTACAGATAAAATTGACAAATACGTTATTTTTAAAAACGCGTTAGACAGCACTATAACAACTGAAAAACAAGGATAAGTCCTATTATTCCTATTATTTTGTTTTCTCTTATTATTTAATTCCACCACAATCAGCACTTTTACAAAACAGACTGATTTTAGCGAGTGTGATGAGTTATTCGGGCCAATACGATTCCTGAAAGGAGGGTCTTTACCCATGAGTCACAGGAAATGTTTTCGGGACGCAGCGCATAATGCTACCCCGCCACTCCTCCCGCCTATCACCACACACTCAAGGACACGCGCACAGCTAAAGTCCTCGAACTGTACTTGTGGCCATTATTCAAATACAATAAAGATTATTTCACTTAGTTTGAATTCAAACTTGGAACAATACTGTAATTCAATACATTAAATAGATGTGGTAATACTTAATTGTAAATAACTATAACTAGAATGATTATGTATTTCATTGTATTTTTTTTTTTTTTATTTCTAATTGATAATTTAGCACCTGACACAACTAACCTCTAGGCTACTAGACTGTCGGACATACCCAAGGACCTATCTGGTCTAAATATAATTGAAATAGCCTATTAGAGGTAAGCTAATGTAATCTCACCTAACTATCTGACTGTTGGACCTACCGGGGGGTCAAACCGCCCTTCCTGAGGACCACCTAGCCTAATAAGAGTTAACTGATCCGAGAGCCAACCGCCATAACGTAGGCCTACTTATTTCAGGTTTCCTCACCCTAAATGATCCCTTATTTAAAATCTAGATTTCGTGCTAAAAAAATAAAATGTAGCCTATGGTAGCTAATAGATTGGACAAGAATGTTTTTTTTTTACACATATGAATATACATGCAGCCTATCTTTTTAAGTAAAAAAATGCCTAAAAAATCAGGAGGCCACACAATGTAATAACCATAAATTAGGGTTAAAGAAAGTATTCCAAAAGAATATCATAGGTCAATTAGTTCAAAACCTGTTATAAGGCTCAAAAAATAATCTCTTTAAATAAGCGGCCCACGCTCTTTATTTGGTTATTTCGGGTTACGGTTCCAATAAGCGGACCCGGTTTTTTATATCGAAGAATATAATCATCGATACCTAATATTCGCATATCGAATCATAGACTATCAATCGATATAAAAGTAATAACAATCATATGTTTAAATTAAAATGTGAATTTAATGATAACAAATAATAAATGAACATAACCAAAATCAGGGAAACTCATAACTTTAACTAAATGAAACAGAACGAAAACGTTTTAACTAAAGTTGTGTCCACCATTACCTTCTTTTTTTGCATCTGAAGACGACCATGTTAGCTCCTCTGACAGTTACATTTGTTTACCTTTCCACAAATATCACATAATGGATTCTTAGGTACTAACCCAACATCCTGAAGCCATAAAAAAACATATTTTATCGTCTTTTAAAGCAATTTCGTTGAAGCTTCCTAAGATTGACGGCCATTTTAATACACAATGTTTACGTGAAATTTAAAATATTACCTTGTATTATTTGAAAGTGTTTACAGCTGTTCATATAGATTATTTAAGTTGTTAAAAATAATTCATCCAGTATCGATTGATTATATCGATGGTTATGATTAAGTAATATCGTTTGCCAATTTCGATATAAAAAACCGGGTCCGCTTATTGGACCGTACCCGTTATTTCTATCAAATGGTTTGATTGTTTCTATCCGAATGGAAAATTTGATATTACAATCTAGTTAACAAAACATGTGATTCTACTTAATTTGTTTATCATTTGTCATGTTACACAATAAACAGCAATAAGTACAGTAACTTATTTGTTGAGAATTTGAAAATGATGAATATGAGGAAATTATGAGATAAATTTCTAGATATACATGTGAGTTTTGGCTACTGTCTTCACAAAAGTGGTTTGCTCACTGCTATCCGCACAATCTACTAATATTGAGTAACATATTTCTCATGTGCAGGTCTAGGCTATAGTTGGATTTGTTATTTTGTTCCTGTAATGTTCTTGTTAAAACTTTATGAGCAGTGTGAAACTGGCCATAGATTCCATCCATAAAAAGAACTAATCCGCTGACTTGAATCCTAACCTGGTTCATGAACTACTCCTGACCTAGTTCCTGAACTACAACTAACCTAGTTCCTGAACCAGTTCAATCACTTCTGGATTAAATTATATTATTTAAAATTAAATTTTATAAATTTAAAAAAAGAACAAATACAAAAATATCTATAGATTATACTTAATACATTACTTTGAATACATGGTCTACTGTATTATATTACTACCCTCATTTTAGACCATCTCCTATTTTTGGACAAATAACCAATCTATAGATGGCCATATCTCAAAAACGTACGAACCAATTTTGATAAAACTTTCTATACACATTCACTACATGGTCTACTATACTAAAATACAAGCCTCATTCTTAGGCCGCGCCTATTTCCGGAGCCACAATAACTTTATAGGCAAAGTGCTGACAAAAACCAATCTATGGACAGCCATATCTCAAAAACGTACGAGCCAATTTTGATAAAACGTTCTGTACACATTCACTACATGGTCTACTATACTAAAATACAAGCCTCATTCTTAGGCCACGCCTATTTCCGGAGCCACATCGATTTTACAAGCCTAGTGCTGACAAAAACCAATCTATGGACAGCCATATCTCAAAAACGTACGAGCCAATTTTGATAAAACTTTCTGTACACATTCACTACATGGTCTAGTATACTAAAATACAAGCCTCATTCTTAGGCCACGCCTATTTCCGGAGCCACAATAACTTTATAGGCCTAATGCTGACAAAAACCGATCTATGGACAGCCATATCTCAAAACGTACGAGCCAATTTTGATTAAACTTTCTGTACACATTCACTACATGGTCTACTATACTAAAATACAAGCCTCATTCTTAGGCCACGCCTATTTCCGGAGCCACATCGATTTTACAAGCCTAGTGCTGACAAAAACCAATCTATGGACAGCCATATCTCAAAAACGTACGAACCAATTTTGATTAAACTTTCTGTACACATTAACTACATGGTCTAGTATACTAAAATACAAGCCTCATTCTTAGGCCACGCCTATTTCCGGAGCCACATTGATTTTACAAGCCTAAGTGCTGACAAAAACCAATCTATGGACAGCCATATCTCAAAAACGTACGAGCCAATTTTGATTAAACTTTCTGTACACATTCACTACATGGTCTACTATAGTAAATAAATAAGCCTCATTCTTAGGCCACGCCTATTTCCGGAGCTACATCGATTTTACAGGCCAAGTGCTGACAAAAACCAATCTATGGACAGCCATATCTCAAAAACGTACGAGCCAATTTTGATTAAACTTTCTGTACACATTCACTACATGGTCTAGTATACTAAAATACAAGCCTCATTCTTAGGCCACGCCTATTTCCGGAGCCACAATAACTTTATAGGCCAAGTGCTGACACAAACCAATCTATGGACAGCCATATCTCAAAAACGTACGAGCTAATTTTGATAAAACTTTCTGTACACATTCACTACATGGTATACTATACTAAAATACAAGCCTCATTCTTAGGCCACGCCTATTTCCGGAGCCACAATAACTTTATAGGCCAAGTGCTGACAAAAACCAATCTATGGACAGCCATATCTCAAAAACGTACGAGCCAATTTTGATTAAACTTTCTGTACACATTCACTACATGGTTCTACTATAGTAAATAATAAGCCTCATTCTTAGGCCACGCCTATTTCCGGAGCCACAATAACTTTATAGGCCAAATGCTGACAAAAACCAATCTATGGACAGCCATATCTCAAAAACGTACGAGCCAATTTTGATTAAACTTTCTGTACACATTCACTACATGGTCTACTATACTAAAATACAAGCCTCATTCTTTGGCCACGCCTATTTTCCGGAGCCACAATAACTTTATAGGCCAAATGCTGACAAAAACCAATCTATGGACAGCCATATCTCAAAAACGTACGAGCCAATTTTGATAAAACTTTCTGTACACATTCACTACATGGTCTAGTATACTAAAATACAAGCCTCATTCTTAGGCCACGCCTATTTCCGGAGCCACAATAACTTTATAGGCCTAATGCTGACAAAAACCGATCTATGGACAGCCATAATCTCAAAAAACGTACGAGCCAATTTTGATTAAACTTTCTGTACACATTCACTACATGGTCTACTATACTAAAATACAAGCCTCATTCTTAGGCCACGCCTATTTCCGGAGCCACATCGATTTTACAAGCCTAGTGCTGACAAAAAACCAATCTATGGACAGCCATATCTCAAAAACGTACGAACCAATTTTGATTAAACTTTCTGTACACATTAACTACATGGTCTAGTATACTAAAATACAAGCCTCATTCTTAGGCCACGCCTATTTCCGGAGCCTCATCGATTTTACAAGCCTACAAGTTATGAGTGATCTTGGTGCCATTGTTGATTTCAGATTTTATAACTTTTAAGTTGATTTTGACTTATTTGTAGATTTCTTAATTTTACTGTCAAAAAACCTTTTTTTGTCGTTGTTTATTTGAATTTTATTTTCAATTTTCAGTTGCTTAATTAATTGTTTTAAATCATTAGTTTTCCAAACCCTATATGTTTTCTCCAATTGCGCAATTTTTCCTTTTTAATTTTTACATAATCTGAAATCAAACTATTTAGGTTTTTCTCTTTTTCAACAGATATTAATTTAGGAATGCTAATTTAAAAAACATGAACAAATATTGAGTAAAAAAAATCATACTTAGTTTCTACGCTAGCCTGGTAAACTTCTAACCAATTTTCACTAGCCAATAGCCTTAAAAAATAAATCTGTGTTAGTTTTTGAAAACTTTCTACAATACCTTAAATTCACATAATAAAGAGTATTTTGTACACCAAGAATTTCAAATAATTGCCCATCATGGGTCTGATATACATGTTATAAGGCCAGATGTTTTTAATTTCTCAGTTTGTAATATTAGTGAGGAAAGTTATCTATGCTGGTTTCTGACTCGGAGGTAACTCCTAGTAGGAAAATTTACTTTATAAACTAAGTTATAAGAATTTAAAAATACTAAAAACAATTCCTATATGTACTGTCTTTGTTCAAAACATTGATGTTAAAATCTCCGGCTATGATAATATTCTTGAATTTATCATTTGATGTATTACATAACAAATCAAGTTACTCGGCGATACTGAGTACAAACACTGGATACTTGAAACCAGCATTATTTCCTTACTGTTCACGTTTTAAATACTAGAAGACTTTAAATCCGTATTTTTTAACGCTGAAAATACTGAGTAGTATATTCCCTAATAAACACTGTTTATTTAATTAAACACAGTTTATGAGTACTTCTGTAAACAGCTGTAGTGATTCCTTTACATAAGAGTGGCCTAATTACCGACTGTAATAACTACAGACCAATCTCTTTACTTTTCTACCTTTGCTAAAGTGTTTGAAAAGTTAATGAAGAAAAAGCTAATTAAATTTCTAGAAAAAACTAATTTTTTCAGCAACAATCAATTTGGTTTTAGGAAAGGTTTAAATACTGAAGCAGCATTAAAAAGCTTCATAGATAATGTGTATACAGGAATAAATTCAGGGCAGAAAGTTAGTGGTTTATTTTTAGATATTAAAAAAAGCGTTTGATACTGTAGATCACACAATTCTTTTACAAAAGTTATACGGATGTGGTATTCGGGGGAATATTTATTATTGGTTTGTTAGCTATTTAACAAAGAGAAAACAATGTGTCAAAATTAATAATTCTTTTAGTGACTTCGGGTTTATACAATGTGGCGTACCTCAAGGGTCAGTTTTAGGCCCAGTACTTTTTATAATCTACATAAATGATCTTTGTGATTCAAATTTAAATGGAAATATTACATCTTTTGCAGACGATACAGCTTTATCGTATGTGAAAAATAATTGGGATGATATAGAGCAAGAGATGAATTCAGACCTTAAAGCACTGCAGTGGTGGTTTTCAAAAAAATAACATGTTATTGAGCCCAGAGAAAACTAAGTACATCAATTTTAGTTTAAAAACAGATCAGCAAAATTTATTAGTAATTCAATTTTGTATCGATGTATCAATTGTTTGTGTAGAGTAACATTCAGTGCCAACAGAACTGTGCTGTTAGTAGTATCCCAGTGCGAAAATTTAAAATATTTAGGAGTCATGCTAGATAGAGAAATCAACTGGAAGACACATATTGAAATTTTAAAACGCAAACTAAACAATATTTTAAGATTTTTTTATTTTTTACAATACATTTGCACTGAAGAAGTGTTTAAGAATGCTGTACTTCTCTTTGGTCAATAGTAGGCTTGACTATGGAATATTTTGTTGGGGTGGAGCCTATGAAACAAATCTAAAGCCACTTCTAACTCAACAAAAGAAATTCATAAGGTTGATTAAACGAAAACGAAGAATGGAGAAATCTTTTCCTCTTTTTGTTGATTTAAATATATCTTCCCCTTAAATATATGTTTGTTTATAAAGTTTTAAAAATATTTTATGTCATAAGTGGCAATTTACCAGAATTAAAAAATAATTACAAAAACAAATTAAGAAAGCAAGAACCAATACCAGTTCCAAAGCCTAAACTTAGCATTTTTTTCACATAGTGTTATTTGTTTTTTTGGGACCTAAAATGTTTAGTATAATTTGCACGCTCTTCAATTATTAGTGTGTGAGAATATAAAGTTATTTTCAAAAACATTAAAGAAGTGGTTATTGGGTTTTGATAAATTAGATTTTCTTCTCTGCATAGATTCCTAGTTAATTAAAGAAAGTAACAGTAAATTTTAGTTTGAATTTATTTAAGTGGATTTTCTTTTGCTTTGTAACTGCAGCAGCACACTTTTAATCAATTTTTTTTAGGAGCTTATAAAAAATTAAAGTTTTATTGAAATTTTCTTTGAGCTAAAAAATATTTTTGTAATAAAAGGAACCTCTCCACAGGCACTTGCCTCTAGATGCCCTAGTTATTTTTGAAAATATTTCTTTTAATTTACGAGTGTTTTTGTTTTAATTTTATTTACAAGAATGTTACATTTTTATTTAAGTTTGCTCATTAGGTTTGTACATTGTGTATACCAATGCATATAATGTGTTATTGTAATATTTTCAAAAATAAATTCTATTCTATACTTCAGGACTAGTAAAGTAATCCGTACGAGAAAATATTTGTACCTTGTAACAGAGTACTAGATACAAAGTACCTGTTGTCTGTATTTTTAGTTCTCAGTAACCGTTACAGATACTGTAGAAAAGTAACCGTTACAAAGTACTGATTACTGAAATACCGTCTCACCGCTAGTGGACAATGGTTCGGTAGCTCCGGCATTTAGCAGTGAACCGTCCCTGGCGTAGGTTAAATGCAATTTATTCTGCACATTCAATATATTATAATGAAAACTGGCAGAAGAAACCGTATGGAATAGTTGTTATTAGTTGTTTAGTGTAGTGTTTAAAAAGTGTAAAAGTAGTGTGTTAAAGTAAAAGTAAAAGTTAGTATGTTAAAGTAGTGTTAAAAAGTGTTTACCTACAAGTAAGTTTATCTTACAGTTTACTTCAAATGAATGTAAAGTATGAATGTAAGAATGTATAAAGTGGCTACAATATGTATGCGAGGATTAACCTAAATATGCTCTACGATTTTCCAGGTGAGTTGATTTAATAGATCACATTTTTTTAGCACATAACCTAGATAGATTGGTTTTTGTCAGCACTTGGCCTATAAAGTTATTGTGGCTCCGGAAATAGGCGTGGCCTAAGAATGAGGCTTGTATTTTAGTATACTAGACCATGTAGTGAATGTGTACAGAAAGTTTAATCAAAATTGGCTCGTACGTTTTTGAGATATGGCTGTCCATAAATTGGTTTTTGTCAGCACTTGGCCTATAAAGTTATTGTGGCTCCGGAAATAGGCGTGGCCTAAGAATGAGGCTTGTATTTTGGTATACTAGACCATGTAGTGAATGTGTACAGAAAGTTTTAATCAAAATTGGCTCGTACGTTTTTGAGATATGGCTGTCCATAGATTGGTTTTTGTCAGCACTAGGCTTGTAAAATCGATGTGGCTCCGGAAATAGGCGTGGCCTAAGAATGAGGCTTGTATTTGGTATACTAGACTATGTAGTGAATGTGTACAGAAAGTTTAATCAAAATTGGCTTCGTACGTTTTTGAGATATGGCTGTCCATAAATTGGTTTTTGTCAGCACTTGGCCTATAAAGTTATTGTGGCTCCGGAAATAGGCGTGGCCTAAGAATGAGGCTTGTATTTTGGTATACTAGACCATGTAGTGAATGTGTACAGAAAGTTTTATCAAAATTGGCTCGTACGTTTTTGAGATATGGCTGTCCATAGATTGGTTTTTTGTCAGCACTAGGCTTGTAAAAATCGATGTGGCTCCGGAAATAGGCGTGGCCTAAGAATGAGGCTTGTATTTTGGTATACTAGACCATGTAGTGAATGTGTACAGAAAGTTTAATCAAAATTGGCTCGTACGTTTTTGAGATATGGCTGTCCATAGATTAGTTTTTGTCAGCACTAGGCTTGTAAAATCGATGTGGCTCCGGAAATAGGCGTGGCCTAAGAATGAGGCTTGTATTTTAGTATACTAGTCCATGTAGTGAATGTGTACAGAAAGTTTAATCAAAAATTGGCTCGTACGTTTTTTGAGATATGGCTGTCCATAGATTGGTTTTTGTCAGCATTTGGCCTATAAAGTTATTGTGGCTCCGGAAATAGGCGTGGCCAAAGAATGAGGCTTGTATTTTAGTATACTAGACCATGTAGTGAATGTGTACAGAAAGTTTAATCAAAATTGGCTCGTACGTTTTTGAGATATGGCTGTCCATAGATTGGTTTTTGTCAGCATTTGGCCTATAAAGTTATTGTGGCTCCGGAAATAGGCGTGGCCAAAGAATGAGGCTTGTATTTTAGTATAGTAGACCATGTAGTGAATGTGTACAGAAAGTTTAATCAAAATTGGCTCGTACGTTTTTAAGATATGGCTGTCCATAGATTGGTTTTTGTCAGCATTTTGGCCTATAAAGTTATTGTGGCTCCGGAAATAGGCGTGGCCTAAGAATGAGGCTTATTATTTACTATAGTAGACCATGTAGTGAATGTGTACAGAAAGTTTAATCAAAATTGGCTCGTACGTTTTTGAGATATGGCTGTCCATAGATTGGTTTTTGTCAGCACTTGGCCTATAAAGTTATTGTGGCTCCGGAAATAGGCGTGGCCTAAGAATGAGGCTTGTATTTTAGTATAGTATACCATGTAGTGAATGTGTACAGAAAGTTTTATCAAAATTAGCTCGTACGTTTTTGAGATATGGCTGTCCATAGATTGGTTTGTGTCAGCACTTGGCCTATAAAGTTATTGTGGCTCCGGAAATAGGCGTGGCCTAAGAATGAGGCTTGTATTTTAGTATACTAGACCATGTAGTGAATGTGTACAGAAAGTTTAATCAAAATTGGCTCGTACGTTTTTGAGATATGGCTGTACATAGATTGGTTTTTGTCAGCACTTGGCCTGTAAAATCGATGTAGCTCCGGAAATAGGCGTGGCCTAAGAAATGAGGCTTATTATTTACTATAGTAGACCATGTAGTGAATGTGTACAGAAAGTTTAATCAAAATTGGCTCGTACGTTTTTGAGATATGGCTGTCCATAGATTGGTTTTTGTCAGCACTAGGCTTGTAAAATCAATGTAAAGTTATTGTGGCTCCGGAAATAGGCGTGGCCTAAGAATGAGGCTTGTATTTTAGTATACTAGACCATGTAGCGAATGTGTAAGGAAAGTTTAATCAAAATTGGCTCGTACGTTTTTGAGATATGGCTGTCCATAGATTGGTTTTTGTCAGCACTTGGCCTGTAAAATCGATGTGGCTCCGGAAATAGGCGTGGCCTAAGAATGAGGCTTATTATTTACTATAGTAGGACCATGTAGTGAATGTGTACAGAAAGTTTAATCAAAATTGGCTTGTACGTTTTTGAGATATGGCTGTCCATAGATTGGTTTTTGTCAGCATTTGGCCTATAGTTATTGTGGCTCCGGAAATAGGCGTGGCCTAAGAATGAGGCTTGTATTTTAGTATACTAGACCATGTAGCGAATGTGTACAGAAAGTTTAATCAAAATTGGCTCGTCCGTTTTTGAGATATGGCTGTCCATAGATTGGTTTTTGTCAGCATTTGGCCTATAAAGTTATTGTGGCTCCGGAAATAGGCGTGGCCTAAGAATGAGGCTTGTATTTTAGTATACTAGACCATGTAGCGAATGTGTACAGAAAGTTTAATCAAAATTGGCTCGTCCGTTTTTGAGATATGGCTGTCCATAGATTGGTTTTTGTCAGCATTTGGCCTATAAAGTTATTGTGGCTCCGGAAAATAGGCGTGGCCTAAGAATGAGGCTTGTATTTTAGTATACTAGACCATGTAGTGAATGTGTACAGAAAGTTTTATCAAAATTGGCTCGTACGTTTTTGAGATATGGCTGTCCATAGATTGGTTTTTGTCAGCACTAGGCTTGTAAAATCGATGTGGCTCCGGAAATAGGCGTGGCCTAAGAATGAGGCTTGTATTTTAGTATAGTAGACCATGTAGTGAATGTGTACAGAAAGTTTAATCAAAATTGGCTCGTACGTTTTTGAGATATGGCTGTCCATAGATTGGTTTGTGTCAGCACTTGGCCTGTAAAGTTATTGTGGCTCCGGAAATAGGCGTGGCCTAAGAATGAGGCATATTATTTACTATAGTAGACCATGTAGTGAATGTGTACAGAAAGTGTTATCAAAATTGGCTCGTACGTTTTTGAGATATGGCTGTCCATAGATTGGTTTTTGTCAGCACTTGGCCTATAAAGTTATTGTGGCTCCGGAAATAGGCGTGGCCTAAGAATGAGGCTTGTATTTTAGTATAGTAGACCATGTAGTGAATGTTTACAGAAAGTTTTATCAAAATTGGCTCGTACGTTTTTGAGATATGGCTGTCCATAGATTGGTTTTTGTCAGCATTTGGCCTATAAAGTTATTGTGGCTCCGGAAATAGGCGTGGCCAAAAGAATGAGGCTTGTATTTTAGTATAGTAGACCATGTAGTGAATGTGTACAGAAAGTTTAATCAAAATTGGCTCGTACGTTTTTGAGATATGGCTGTCCATAGATTGGTTTTTTGTCAGCATTTGGCCTAATAAAGTTATTGTGGCTCCGGAAATAGGCGTGGCCTAAGAATGAGGCTTATTATTTACTATAGTAGACCATGTAGTGAATGTGTACAGAAAGTTTAATCAAAATTGGCTCGTACGTTTTTGAGATATGGCTGTCCATAGATTGGTTTTTGTCAGCACTTGGCCTATAAAGTTATTGTGGCTCCGGAAATAGGCGTGGCCTAAGAATGAGGCTTGTATTTTAGTATAGTATACCATGTAGTGAATGTGTACAGAAAGTTTTATCAAAATTGGCTAGTCCGTTTTTGAGATATGGCTGTCCATAGATTGGTTTTTGTCAGCATTTGGCCTATAAAGTTATTGTGGCTCCGGAAATAGGCGTGGCCTAAGAATGAGGCTTGTATTTTAGTATACTAGACCATGTAGCGAATGTGTACAGAAAGTTTTAATCAAAATTGGCTCGTACGTTTTTGAGATATGGCTGTCCATAGATTGGTTTTTGTCAGCATTTGGCCTATAAAGTTATTGTGGCTCCGGAAATAGGCGTGGCCTAAGAATGAGGCATGTATTTTAGTATACTAGACCATGTAGTGAATGTGTACAGAAAGTTTTATCAAAATTGGCTCGTACGTTTTTGAGATATGGCTGTCCATAGATTGGTTTTTGTCAGCACTTGGCCTATAAAGTTATTGTGGCTCCGGAAATAGGCGTGGCCTAAGAATGAGGCTTGTATTTTAGTATAGTAGACCATGTAGTGAATGTGTACAGAAAGTTTAATCAAAATTGGCTCGTACGTTTTTGAGATATGGCTGTCCATAGATTGGTTTGTGTCAGCACTTGGCCTGTAAAGTTATTGTGGCTCCGGAAATAGGCGTGGCCTAAGAATGAGGCATATTATTTACTATAGTAGACCATGTAGTGAATGTGTACAGAAAGTGTTATCAAAATTGGCCTCGTACGTTTTTGAGATATGGCTGTCCATAGATTGGTTTTTATCAGCACTTGGCCTATAAAGTTATTGTAACTCCGGAAATAGGCGTGGCCTAAGAATGAGGCTTGTATTTTAGTATAGTAGACCATGTAGTGAATGTGTACAGAAAGTTTTATCAAAATTGGTTCGTAAGTTTTTAAGGTATGGGCCCTTTTATAGGGTTTCTCAAAACTTGCCTTTTAATTGAGTATAGTCTTGAAAATTGCTGCTATTAAAAGGGGATTATTATCATAAAAGTACTGTTTGTTCATTTAAAATCTTTATTTGTAGTATTTATCTTCACGTTATTAATTAAATATATATTTTGTATGGTTTGAGTTGATGAACTAGGTTAGGATTCATTTAGGAACTAGTTCCCGGTACTCGTTCTTTTTATGGATGGAATCTATGGCCAGTTTCACGTCGGTACTTTATGTTATTAAAAATTGTAATGTATTATTCTTGTTGTAAATGTATTATAATTCTTGTTTCATATGATTAATATATAATATTGAATTTGGATAATATACCAAATAGTTCGATAAAAACAATTGAAAAATGATTGTAGGCTTATTAATGTCACTCCTCAAAAATCAATAATGAGAAAATGTAACAATAGGTATAGGTCCTAACCTAATTCTTAGCACTATATTATTGACACTTTATCAACAATTGACTTAAGTCTCCAATGAAAAGAAATGTGTAAGTTACTACAAGTAGGTCGGGCAATTTCTGTTCGTGACAAATCTGAATAAGAAGATTTCATAAATCACTTTTAAAATCCAAACATTCCTCTGTGAGATTCGCTTAGCTTATTATTAATGTTAATATACAATTGTGGTTGTACTTACGTCATGATTGAGTTAGATCTAAATACTGTGCATTACAAGAATCTTAATTGGTTTAGCTTCACTATCTTCACATATGAATCACAGCCAATGAAGAAAAGAAAATCAGTCAAAACAATTTAAACATTCAATATACACAACAAATGAACTAACGCTGGTCACTGTTCTGAGCGCGAGACGCGGATTGTTGAATAGCGTATAATGTACGAAAAAAATAACACGTGTCATGACTCATGTTGGTCACCACCAATCACAGCAGAGAAGTTAAAATCCCAATATACAGACCGAAAAGTCCCGTTTTGTTTAACATGACATAAATTGTAGTACTCTGCTCGTAACATTAGGCCTTAGATCATAATCTTAAATTTACATCCTATATTATTCATATTTGGTAATCCGCAATATTTAGGCTAAAATTGAGCTTTTCTGATCAAACCTGCTTTTTAAGATAAAGGTTTGAAATGGAGTAAAGTATTATTTCAAATCGTTAGCTCATTCTTAAATAGTTTTTATCATTTATTATTTCACAAATTATAAATGAGGTCTATTTTTGAGTATGAAAACGTTGTAGATTGATTAAGAAAAGAATGAGCCTGCGCTTGTGACGATTTTTAACATAGTGTGACATAAGTATGCACTGTTATAAAATGCTAAATGTTATAACCAAATACAACAGGTACTTTTATAAAAACTATAAACAGGGAACTGTTAATATTTCTAATTTTGTGAATTATATAATAATAAGCTCAAATTTTCCTGAAGGACTCCTTTCGTTGAGTGAAAATGTTTAAAGATGTGAACCTGAGGCACCCCAGAGAATATTAATGAGTAGGAGACATTCAAACAGTGGTAGGGATTTTTTTTAACCAAATGGGATTTTGAGTTTAGAAAGATTAGAACAAAGATGTTGATGGCTACCTTGCCTTTAATTTTCACCAGTTAATCATACCAGTCCAGCAAGCCATTACACCTAATAGGTCAACCGAATTCGTTACAACTATCTCACCAATGCATAAAGAATGAGTACAAGCATTTTTAGTCCCCGTTTAATCCGAATGCGAGTGTTTTTTTTTAATGTTTTTTGTTTTCTTTTAGTTTAATTTCAAGCAATTTTTACTTTCTTAAATTCATGGCTCGATGGCTGATAACAAGGTGAGTAGTGTCGGCAAACATTCAACGGCGTTTTACTGGAATCTTCATATCATGTCGTTTACTAAACTAAAAATGTAATACGACGCAAAATTCAACCTTGTGGAATACAATTTTGGATATATATATAGGCACTGAAAGAACAAATTTAATTTTGGATTGTGATTTTAATCGATCTACTGCCAATCTCCTTAAGCTATTATCTGTTAAACAATTTCCGCCAGTGTAAAAACGCTGTACATAATGTCAAGATCGCCCACCAATTTTGAGTACATTAAGTTGAAACATTCAAAGCTTTGTTCATTACGGTTGGTTTTATAATAACATTCAGTACTGACATTAAATAAACCCTTTTCACCATATCTAGATTGTGTATAAAAAAATATCGTTGTTCCACCGTTTTTAAAAATCGTGTCTAAAATAATGTAGTGAACTCAATTGTGCAGCTAATGAGACAACGCCAATGCATCTTCAGATAATTTACACTATATTTTGTAGTCTAGGTGTCTCTGGTGTCGAAACGATGTAAAGAGTTCCTTTGATAGTTTCTTTGACGCCGACTTTTTTAGGTCTCCTCAGACTATTTGTACACAGGTGCTCAATAACCTGAATGTTAATATACCAATGACAAAAATGTGGACTTGTTTGGTTTAGTCTCAGGAGTGACTTTTATACGAGAAGCTCGTCTAACGGTGCATTTAATTTAGACGATAGGACCTCTGACGGCCGACACCACATTTTTGACGTTGGTATATTAAAGTTCAGCTTACAGAGCACCTGTGTACAAAATTTCATTGCGGGCAATTGTTTGGTTAAGTCTCAGGAGTGACTTTTATACGAGAACGCCCGTCCAACGGTGCATTTAATTTAGACGATAGTACCTCTGACGGCCGACACCATCTTTTTGACGTTGTTATATTAAAGTTCAGCTTACAGAGCACCTGTGTACAAATTTTCATTGCGGGCACTTGTTTGGTTAAGTCTCAGGAGTGACTTTTATACGAGAACGCCCGTCCAACGGTGCATTTAATTTAGACGATAGTACCTCTGACGGCCGACACCACCTTTTTGACGTTGGTATATTAAAGTTCAAGTTATTGAGCACCTGTGTACAAAGTTTAATTGCGGGCACTTGTTTGGTTTAGTCTCAGGAGTGGTTTTTTAGTAGAGAACGCCCGTCCAACGGTGCATTTAATTTAGACGATAGGACCTCTGACGGCCGACACCACCTTTTTGACGTTGGTATATTAAAGTTCAGCTTACAGAGCATCTGTGTACATAGTTTCATTGCGGGCACTTGTTTGGTTTAGTCTCAGGAGTGACTTTTATACGAGAAGCCCGTCTAACGGTGCATTTAATTTAGACGATAGGACCTCTGACGGCCGACACCACCTTTTTGACGTTGGTATATTAAAGTTCAGCTTACAGAGCACCTGTGTACAAATTTTCATTGCGGGCACTTGTTTGGTTAAGTCTCAGGAGTGACTTTTATACGAGAACGCCCGTCCAACGGTGCATTTAATTTAGACGATAGGACCTCTGACGGCCGACACCACCTTTTTGACGTTGGTATATCAAAGTATAATTAAAGTATATTAACGGGAATTTTTTGTGGTAAATAATAAATACGAAAAACGGTGTAGATTTTGTGAAAGATCGTTTTTTAATAATTAGTGTTATACTATTATTTCAGGTTTTGAATGTTTGTTAGCGCCTTCAGGTTGTTGACTGCAAAATTGTTGTACGGAATACAGACGGACGATAAAGTGACGCTAACTTCACGTTGGTGTTTTTCTCGGAATGTTAGAGTATTTGAAGTATAGAATAATGAATAGAAAAGAATAAAAAGTATGAATATGTGTTTGTATGTTTTCAAGACAGACCAACTTATTGTGCAAATCATAAGCTCTAAATCAGCTGTTTTAGAAACTAATAACAGCTGATGTTGGAAAGAAACCGAGAAGGTTATTTTCAATTTTGTAATCAAACCTACATCAGCTGTTCAGTGCTTGGTCTTTCTTACTTACTTAGACAGTCAGCTACTTACAGAATACAGAGTACTGAATATAATCAGTTTAGTCAGCTCCGTTCATTTCGTTGCCTTGATTATAGTTTCAATTCTAACGATTGGAATATGGGACTTTGAAATCCATCATTCGATTAGCATAAACGAATTGTGGGTTGAATTTTTATAGCTATGCACATTTACATGATCAATGTAATTTTATGTTATTTTCGTATGGTGAACGTTTGACTTACATTTTACAATGGGATATTGTTTTTAATGTATAGTTGAGGTTATCCCTACTGTGTACAATCACAGAGGGAAGTTTTCAAACTCATTGCAGCTTTATTAGCCTAGTTGAGATGGAAAAAGAAGATGGAATCAGGTAAGACTAATCTAGATCATTATCTCAGTAGTTTCGTTTTATTCAAATCGTATAACTTTTAACCCTCCAACTGTTGTTTATCAAAATTTTGATAAACATAACCCTTAGCGGATTGTTGTTCGTCAAAATTTTGATAAACAAACATTCCCTTGTATAATCACTCATAACAGTATATTCCGGCAACGTATCGATTCGATTCATGCACCATTGGATTCGGGGAAAAAAAGCCTAAGGAATACTATAGTTTTATTCCTCTTTATATTGTAGTTGCAACGTACCAAGTTTGTAGTTTGAAACGTAAAAGATGTGACCGCCATGTTGTCGATGCCGTCTGAGTTGTTGATGTGACGAGTCGTGTTTATTAGTAAGTTTTAGTAGGTTTATTTGTGTTTTAGTGTTGTGTTTAGTGTGTGGTGAATTGTTAAATATTGCAGTAGTGCAAATAAATATATTTTAGAATAAATAAATTTCTCGAAAATTTTTCGCAAAATTTTTGAGTAATGACAAAATGAAACTTTTTTTGACTCTTCAAAAAAAAAGTTATGGAATTTATTTTACTACTGCTTTATAGTTTACTTCATTCTGAGTAATAAAATATGCAATATAACATGTATAGAAGTAAAACTGTATTAGTAAAACTTTTATTAGCAAACTCTTACATATACACCCTATTTTCACAATTTATGCGCATCGCTGCTTTTTGTTATATAGTGTTATTATAGTTTCATAAATTTGTATAATGCTTATGTGTTTCTGAAACTAGAATAAATTTGACACACAATGATACTCTCACTTTTATAGTTTTCTTACTATAACTTGGTTTGCTAGGTATGGTCCCCCCCAAATAAAAAAAAAAAAATGTAAATTTTGAATTTCATGGAAAAAAAAATTTTAGTAAACATTTTTTTAAGGCCAAATTTAAATACTAATATTATTATATGTTTAATTCTGAACACAAAAATATATACTTCTATATATATTACTTTTAATTTATATTTTTAATAAATTTTTTAAAAACCCCTTGCACGAGGCTCGAAAAACATGCCGCCACTACAGGAAAAAATGACTGCCAGTTGGAGGGTTAAATCTGGAGGAATGTTCAAATGCAACATAAATATAGCCTAGTCTAACATAATAATTCCAGTGCATGGACTTATATTCTACTTTTTAAGGGTTCCATTGATCCTTTCAAAAATTTGGGATACACTTTTCTATGTTACCCCATTCTCACATTTTAAAAAGGATTTAATCCATTTTAACCTTGGAACTGGCAGTTACTTTTTCATATAGCAGGCCATTTTTGGGTGTTTTTATCAGTACTTTAAAAATTTGGTAAAAAATGTATTTTTACTATAAACCTAAACATTATTTTTTCAGGATAATGTGGAGATAATTATTGTATAAAAGTATTATACATAAACCATAAAAAGATTACTACACTAAATCTTTTTAATTAATGGGTCTGCACCTGGTAACGTTTGATAATGTGGGTAGGGAACGATAAGCGGACCCGGTTTTTTATATCGAAGAATGTAATCATCGATACCTAATATTCGCATCTCAAATCCTAGACTATCAAACTATATAAAAGTATCTATAGTCCCCAATAACAAACATATGTTTTAAATTAAAATGTGAATTTAATATTAACAGTGATCAAACAAATTATTATAACCAAAATTGGGAAAACCGAAGACGACCATATTTGCTCCACTCACAGTTACATTTTGTTTCCTTCCCACAAATTTCACATAATGGGTTTTTCGGTACGAGTCCAACATGTTGAAGCCACGGAAATCCTGTCTTATCATCTTTCAAAGCAATGTTGTGTAGTTTTCTAAAATTGACTGTCATTTTTAATAATTAAATGTTACTTTTGTGTATTATTTGAAAGTTTACAGCTGTTGATATAGATTATTTAAGTTAATTGTTCAAAATGATTAATTAGTATCGATTGATTATATCGATGATTATGATTAAATAATGTCGGTTGCCAATTTCGATATTAAAAACCGGGTCCGCTTATCGTACCCTACCCGATAATGTAATAAATATTAGAATCTGAGATAGCCAATTTATTCTTCATTTTATCTAGTTTCAGAAAGTATATAATGATAGCCAGATTTTCTTGAAGAAATATTAAATATGTTGTAAAAACCACAAATAGTACATAAAAGGCTAAATTTGTTACTATGGTTGCAATTATTTCAAAACTGTACAAAAAAAACATAATTATTACACACAATGTTTCAAACATATACCGACATTTAGAGAGCAGTACAATACAATAAATAGATTAATGACCAATTTCTAATTTTTTGTGTTTGGAAAGTGGTGGTACGTACTTAAATTTGTTACTTTCATTTTCAAAAATTTAAATTTAAAATTAAATTCTGTGTGGAAATACTTCACTGATTATATTAATTTTAGAATAAATACTAATTTTAAACTTTTACTGAAATATTGGCTTATTTTGGGGTTACATAAAGCATAAGTGAAAGGGAAACTTAGGTGTCACTGTCAAGGCTTAGGTTGTTTGAGTCTGACAGGTCAGACAAGTTCTCTAATGAAGAATGAAAAAAAAAGAAAAAGTTCTCTAATATCAAAAATGAACACGGGACATAATTGAAATAGAGCCTAAAACGCTATAACCCAACATAACAAACTATACCCATGAAATATCACTAATATTGTAGCTTCCATTCACTTTCATCATAGAAATCAGTTACATTTTTTAAGTAAATTAACGTTTGAACTTTTCAAGTATAGCTGCTGTTTTGAAACCTGAGAAGACATTTGTGTATATATGATATTATTTAGATTTAAAATTTTGTGAAGATTGAATTTTATAATATTATTTAAATCTGAAACATATTCGATGTTTTTTTTCTAAAAAAGCACAAACAGACAGTCAGAAGGTTAACTGACCAAATTAGAGATTACTTTATATAAACATTCTCATTTATTTTGACCTGACATCATAGTTAGTTTCATAGTCATTTATGGGCACTATAATTCACTTAATAGCTTCATTATACATTATTATGTTAAAACAGTAATCTTTCTCATCATGTATTAAATAGTAGGTAAGCTACTAATAATAGCTTTTATATTTTGATTAGAAAATGTATAACTTAACTTGAGAATCTATTAGTTGAAGAATAATTTTATACTAAAATATGGTGGGTCATGTGATAAGAGGTTTATAGGTTGGCCTAATTCTCAAGAATTTATCATTGGCTTTGATAATTCTCCACTTTACCTCCTTAGATGGATTCTGTAAAATTTCCAAAACTCCAGGTTTTGAAAATTAATTGCTGCAAATCAGTATTTAACACCTAAACACATAGCTTTTACAATAACTCGTCTTATCATTCATTGCGTTTACACCTTGACAGCCGGTCATATTGCATGGCTTACAGCTACTTAAGTAGGTGACTGATCAAGAGTAGGTGAAGATTCAACAATTCTTGATGTTAAATGAAATACTTTAAATAAGTAAAGTAAAAATTGCTTCTATTTATGTATGAAAGTGTGAGTTAAAAAGTGACAAAAACTACGGTAAATATTAGCGATTCACTTAGCCATTTTTCAACTGTTGGTTACATCAGCCTGATCATTCTAATTGGTTGAAGTGCATCGTGGAAAGTAAAAAAGAGTTGTTTTATTTTATTCCTTATGTATATATATATATATATATATACACATAAAATATAAACATTACAAAAATGTATAATTGTGCGTGTTAAAATATTTTAAAACTTTTTAACAGTTTTATCTGTATCTCACTGAAAATACTCATGAAAAGAATTTTTTTTTTGTGAGGGGAGGCATTGATCCCCCATGATCCCTCGTGGGTACATCACTGGCTGTTGTAGAGCTAAATAGTTATTTATATTTGATTTCAAACAGCTGTTTGTGTTTCTAAGACCAATAAAGACCTTCGGAGTCTCAAATAATTGGTATATGTATGGAAATTCATAAAAAAAGTATAATATTAAAAGAGTACAACAAAATTTGCTCAAATCATTTCAGCGCTTTTAAACTTACAGACAAACTACAAAATCTCAATATTAATCAAGACATAAATTTTATATGGAATGAGTCGGTTCTATGTGCAGAAATATTGAGAAATATGAATATAGTTGAATCCTCCTAAAACAAACTCCAATGTAAAAATTCAGTGCTAACAATATCCCTACATTGCGAATTATTTTGATTTGTAACTTTGTTATAACGAATTAAAACATTTTAGTAGAGTCCCTCTTTATTACAAATATTCACTATAAAAAAAACCAAAATATCGATAATGAACATAACACCCAAATTACAAATTTCTCACTTTTCCAATCTTGTTATAAAATTTTGTTAAAAGCTTTTAATTTAATAAGTACATATGTGTAGATCTTAAATTTGCTTTTTTAATGTTTCTTTTGATTTGTGTAAAAACTTGGAAAATATACAATTATTTTTTATGTCATACTATAATTGTTTTTTATGTCATACTATAATTGTTTTTTATGTCATACTATAATTTTATGGTAAGTAGAATACAGAACCTCTATAAGCAAAACATATTAAATATATATAACTGTACATTTCCCATTGATTAACTTTTATACAGTTTAAAATTTAAACAATTTGCAACGTTTAGTGTAAAATAAATGACATAATTTTGGAAAAAAATTGCATTTTTTCTTGTTTTGAATACTGTACTTCTATATGTAGACGTAGTTCTACAGCTGTAAATCATTTGTAAAATGGAAGTTTTGCGATGAAATATTAGTTACATAAAGATTTGCGTTCAGTTTTAAGAACCCCTTTGTAACGAATATTGGCAGTATGTAACCCCAGTATAACCAACTTTGTTATTGAAAATTTCCAGATGTAACGAATTTTTTTCTGACTCTTGATACTTTTTATATCGAGGCTCTACTTTATTTGTTAACTGACTCTTCAATTTCTGTTTTAGTTTGGGAAAACTTCATTTTCACTTTATAGTATTGTTTTCCTAACAATTTTTAAATTCCATCATCAACCAGGGCATGTTACTGCACCTGTTTTGGAACAAAATGTACTTTACTGTATCCATCTATATAGAAGGTGAAAAGCTGTGATCTCTCACAAAGGAGAGTTTTATGTAACAGCTGTGGTGTGGTATTCCTCCTAAGAATACATTGTTCGTTGTTATGATAAGATTATTGTTATCAGGGAATATCAAACAAGCTTTACAATCAGACAAAGTGCGGTGATTAAAATGGATTGAGAAACACTGTATCATCAAGAGTGTTACTCAACTGTCTGTTGACTCATCACTCAAAGTAATGTGATGGGAATGTCTGTTGAGACAGATTTGAGAACGTTTCTACTTAAGTGTGGCTTACCTTATCTCTGAATGTGAGAGAGAAAATATTGGTTCTGAGTAAAACATTAATTACGTTTTGCAAGCTGTGTTAAAAATCTGACTTAAATTCTGATACAAATTTGTTTAAAAATGTTGTGTCTGTATCAATTTAACTAGATTTTTATGTTTAATCAAAGTACTGGTTTTCTCAAATTTGGATTCTATGTTTAGTCTAATAATATCTCAATACAATAATTTTTCATTAAAAAAACTGTAGGTTTTAAAAAAGTAAAAACAAAATTTTGGTAAAAAATTCATTTTCTCATTAGATATAGTAATAATTGTTATTTTTGTATCATATTTTATTGTCAATACATTATAGTTCATTATTAAGTTTCTCTTTGAAGTATCTTTACTAAAGACAGTCTCCAAATGCTTTATATGCAGGAAGTATTATTCCCTGTACACCTACCACTGATATCCTCACAAGTACATGGTTTATGGAAAAAAAGAACAAAGTATACGAACGAAATGACATTTCTGAGGATTAATGATTTGCATCTTACAATACTGACAAATAAAGAATAGTATTGAAAGTTGTACATTTTCTGTAGCAGTATTATATTGTCAACAAATTCCTTGAAAGCTTTATGAAAATTAAAATTACATTGTCTTGAGAAATGCATTGCCCAGTATTTACAAGACCGTGAACAAATTTTGGAATCCAGTAAAATGACAAATATTTTTGATAATTTATTTTTTAGCTTTAAATCTGCACTAATTTGGACCAGAGAGTATAGTAAAAAATACCGTTATTCAAGTACAGAAAAATGTCAAATACAGTGAATGTTGTTTTTAAGATGGCTATTGGTCTATAATTATTTATTAATATTAGATTTACATTTTTTAATATTGGCCTAACTCTTGTTAATTTAAAATAATCAGGAAAAACCATTTCTTAGACAGATTTAGGAAAGTTTGATTTGTAGTATTTTCATAAGAATCTATTGGAGAATAAAATGAAAAATATTTTTGATAGTTAGTTTATTAGCTTTGAATCCACACTGATTTGGAACAGTGAGTACAGTAAAAATATTGTTATTTAAGTACAGAAAAATCTCAAATACATTGAATGTTGTTGTCAAGATGGCAATTGGTCTATTATTATTTATTAATATTAGATTTACATTTTTTAATATTGACCTGTTAATTTAAAGTAATCAGTAAACAAATTTGTTAGACAAATTTAGGAAAGTGTGATTTGTGGAATTTTGCTTAGAATCTACTGGGCTATACATTTATAGTTAATTGCATGCTTAAAGCACTGTTATCTACCAAATACATAGTTAGAATAATGAAGTATATAAACACTAATCCTCCTCTCCCCCCTCCTCCCTCCTTTCTCAGGAAAGGATTTATCAATAGATCTAGTACTAATTTCTCTTAAGAATCTATTTTCTCCCATAACTACCTTTTAATGAAGCAATTAGTGTTGGTAAAATTGCATAGTTTCAAGCAATCCTCCTGTGGTTTGTGAAATTGAATTGTGGTGGTATTCTTCCGTCACCTTCCAGAATTATAATTTGTAACATTAGTTTTCCGGTCACTAAAGCCTTTTTAGGTAGATTTCATGGAAATCTATTGCAATGACAAAAATGTCTAGAAATTTTATAGTGTTCTCAATGATTATGGCTCAAGTACATAATAACTACTGTAATTTATTGAAACCAAACTTTGTACAGAGATAGTACTTACACATGGCTTGCACGAGTTTTTTAGATAATTTCAATCAATTAAATATTGCAAGATGGTGGCCATTTGCATTTGTACAAACGTTTTCCACACCATTTTTATAGAGTAGGTATTTATAGATATTTATAAAAACATATATATAAACAATTTTAAGCAACATTTGTCTTTCTCATTTATTATTTCTCATAGATAGATGCTATTAATTGGTAAAAGATATGGTATTTCGGTATTAACCTTGTAAGAAAAATTACAAAGTATTTTTGAATTACGATAGTTTTCAACAATCTCTAATGTTTTTATACATCTCTTAAGGTTTTAAGATAGAAGCCATAAAACGTTTTGAAGATTATTCTATAAAATTGAATAATTGTAATGGAATACTTGTATTTTACGGACCTAATTTTTGACTGATACTATTTTATATTCTTATAAAGTCTATTTCTTGTAAGGTTTCAAATGATAAGATTCAACATTTTGAAAGTATTACATGTATATTAACATGTCAATTAATAAAGAGTCTCAATACTATCAGTGTTATAGAATTTAAAGTTAAAAAACTAATAATGTATCTTCAGTTTTAACTTTTTATATAACATTAATAGCTTTCTTCTGATTGTGTTGGAAAGGATGGATTACATTAGTGTTGTCTTGAGATTATACATAGTATTTAGACATTTTATTTTAACACATTGGATTTATTAGTTGTAAAAGGGTTCTCATTGGGGTATTTGAGGTTGATATGGATTTCAACAACTTCCACTACAGGCCAATGTTCTCTCAGATCCCATTGTCAGGCAGTAGTAGCTGTATGTAAACCTGAGCTTGCGTTGTCATGCATTTCATTGTTCTACTGATAAAGCTGAATGGACTCACACAATCGCGTACATAATAGATGAGGCACTCCCATCTAGAACTTGAAATTTGGAAGGTAGATGGACCTTGGGCCCAAACTACTGTACTGTGAAAAATCAAGAGTTTGCAATCTTTTGGTTTTAAGGCACCTTTTGGGGTATTGGAAGAAAAATGTGCATCCTGAAATAATATGAAATTCAGACTTTATAGTTTTTAAGCACTCGCATTGTTAAAATACTGGTATGTCTCAATAGACATTTTAAAAGGATGTTAAACTGAAAATGTCTTAATTATAATGAAAAACAGTAAAAAAAAGAAAAATGTGAAGTGTGGTACAGTCTGTTGTGTTGTTTCCAGTCAAATTATATTATTTGCTATTCTTCTTGACTGATTTTGTTGGTGGTTATTCTTTGTTTGACATCTTATATTTTCATGTCCAATATAAAAATGTAAGTTTTTTAGTCTACTTGGCTTTTGTAAATTTTTGTTTCAATGTCACTAGTGTTATTCAATGTATTCTGCAGAAGCTGTTTTTGTTTTATGTTGTGGTCTTCAAAACATGATGTGTTTACAATATTTTTCCTTTTCTTTTGTAACTTAGTCTGTGAGTAAGCCGATTCTCCAAATAATGTTTCAAATTTAGTTAGATGTTTTCCTTCTTTTTTCCTAAATATTTGCCTTACAGCTTGCCAGTCATGCTCTAAAATAGATTGTTGTTCTTTCAGTAGTTGATTCCCATCGAGCAGATCAGAACTGATGGTGAGCAGATATAGTGAGATTGTTCTTCTTTCATGACTATTCTAACCAAACTTTTAAAATATTTGTTCGTCTAGTTCTAGCACATTGTTTCGAATCGCCTTCCACTTTACTCCCAATTTCACAAATACCATACAGATAATTTTGACATTATTGCAATCAATTTTTGATGGGTTTCTATTTTCAGGTGTTATTTATAAATTTATCTGGCTATTTCCTATAGAAATTAAGATTAAATTTGTTTGTGCTACATTTGCCTGATTCTTGTTCCAAAATGGATATTCTAGATTTTGTTTCCTGGTGTTGAAATTATGAAATCAAAATGAAATTCTCTTTTGATCGATAAACGTTTAATCTGTTATTCTGGCTTTGTCTGATTCCTGTCGTTCTGATTGGTAAGTAGGTCATTTAGCTGTCAAATTAAAAGATGACCCAGATAAAACCTATAATGATGGCAAATGTCCGAAATCCTGATATCCTTTCAAACCTTCCATCGTCAATAACAAACTTTAAACAAAGGAATGATCCAGATGTTATGACAGTTATAAAGCAATGGCAGATATGATGGTCAAAGTGAGTGTTGCCAGTCAGTGTTGACCTAGGTCAGTTTAGCTTACTAGACACACAGTCAGCAAGTGTTGGTGAATCAGTGAAATTACTTGCTTTGTCTTGCAGTTATACGATGAGCTGGCAGTGACGTAAACCATTTTGTGGAGATTTTGCGTTATTATTTACACTAAAATATTAAGTCCTTCATTTACTTAATAGACTGTTAAATTTGAGTTATTTTAAACAGTTTAAACATAGTTATTTTCACACTCATTTAAGTTATTGTTCTTGAGTGTTATAAAAACAATTGTTCTTTAGTTATCAATTGTATCGTAATAATTTCTATATTATTTAACCGATATAATTAATGGTTCTCTAGCATTGGTTCAGTAAAATATGTTTCTAAAGTGAAATATTTTTAGATTTGAGATGAGTTCCTATTATTACAACACAGTTTTGAACTTAATAGTACCCCAGGCTCCACTAAATGTGCAGCCAACTCAGCTAAACTGTGTGCCTATTAAAATGTCCATTCTTTGCACGAACTTGTAATCTGAAATACAGCCTATCTAATTTATTTAAGTTTAGATTTATTCCATGCTATATCCAGGTTGTGGTGTGCTCTTCAATTTGGTTCCTCCTCCTACCCCTCCCCAAAGCCAAGTTCTAGTTACACCACTGGGTACTTTCAGATGTGGTACAGACGTGAAATTTTGTAAGTTTGTGTGATTGAAGTCCACATAACAAGAACATTCCGAAATTTCAATTTCTTTTGCTATTGGAGCAATGTGTCAAGGATAATATCCAATGTCCAAACTCCTATAAAAACCTACGTACACATAAAAACGAAACAGAATTCAGCATGCATATCAATTAAGGGTTGTTCATTCCAGAAAATTGTGTCGAGCCAGTACAGTTAAATGAAGTCACTTATGAATCAAAACATTCACTGAGTATTTATTTTAATCATGATTGTAGTGCACTGCTGTATCGATTTGTAACTTGCTGTGGAATATCATGAGACCTGTGACAATTTTCAAACTTATAATCAGAGTATATTTAATTGTCGTGTACAGTTTTTGGGTTACATTGAACTGTCTGGGTAGTTCATACTGACACAGAAAATAATTCACCAAACATTGTTTTTTTTCATATGTGTTTTTGTCAAAACACATTTAATCACACAAAATGCGCTGAAACTGTACAAGTGATGTTGGACTGCAAGATGTATTTTCTAGGGAAAGAAACTCAAAAGCTTTGCTACAATACAACAGTATAGTCGTACAAGTATTACCTCCTTTAAGTTGATCTATGAGGAACTATGTTAAACTAATAAAGTATCATACAGTAACAATACTACACAAAGCATCCCACGCATTCCATTCAGCATCAGTCTCATATAAAGGGATGACGATCTTACCACTGTTCCCTTTCAAAATTGTACAAAAAGCCCGCTGTCGTAGTATAATAAGATCACATTCATACAGTTTGTTGTAGAACTAAATGCTAATTTTTTTGTTTCAGCCAGAATTTAACCGCAAACAACACAATATCTTTAGAGACTGAAGAGGAATACCAAAGAAAGATGGAACTCTATCCGTGTCATGTACTTCACGATGTTTCCTGATGGCCTTAGGGTTCAGCGTGGTGTTGACTGGGGTTTGGCCCTATCTGGACGAGGTACTGTCTATTCTTGTGAATTTTTTTTTAAGATTTAAAAAAGATAATTTCGCATTACCAAACAGATGGTATCACGCACCCGAGGATGCAGTATTACATACCTAGGTTCCTCCCAATTTTGGAACGGGTTGGGGTCCTTCTGGATTTCTTAGGACAAAGTCGGTAAAGGTTCCTCTATCTTAAATTAAACCGCACGTGTTTATTCATGGAATATTGCAGATATTGTTGAATTCATTAATGTTGCGAACAATTTTTCCTCAAATCTGGATTTAGGTCTGTTTTGGATAATTAGTTTTTTTTTTGTGTTTTATACATGCAGTTCAAAAAATAAAAAGGGAAAAGCTCAATTTAATTCAAAGATTATTGAAATAGCAGAACTAACTATTGCGATGTACTGGAAAATTCAGTGTAGTCTTCTTCATTAGTATTAAAAAGTACTAAAGAATGAGGAAGAGGGACGTAATGCAAGTGAAAATAAGATTGAAATAGTTGTATAGCGGATACAAAACTTTAACTAACTTCAGTTTCAGGTTAATTAACTGTTTAATTTGCAACACTAGTTTTCAGGTAGTAATCAAGAAAACTCGTTCAATCATTTATTGTTAGAACAAAACACAAAGTGTATAAACTTCATCAGTTAAAGGATAACAACACGCTAACCTATAATTATTAAGTGCAAATACATTTAAAAAATTCATCAACCCTTTAAAATACATTTTTTCTTTACTATATTCAAGAGTAACAGTTTTTTTGTCATTTTCCTTGACATTGTCAATACAGTGAATATGTTGTTTAATAGGTGTAGGCCTAATTTAAAATTACAATTTAGTGATCCAGGTGTAAAATTAACTACAAATTATTAAAATAACAGTGATGCCAAAGGACCAAAACCAGGTTAAAAGTTAGCCTATAAGTCAAAATACTCACACCATACAAGCGTTTTTCAGTTAACCATAACTTAATAGTGTTTTAAACCTGTTTAGGGAAATTCCTTTGACTTCACTAGGTAATGCATTGAATAACTTAATGCCCTGATATACAAAGCTGTTTTGAGTGCGAGAGTAAACAAATATTTTTGTAACAATAACTCTTTGAGCCTAGGATTTTCTTAGGCTACATATAAAATACATAAAAGTATTATTAGTAATGTTTGAGATTTAATTAATTTCAAATTGTATAGTGAAATAATATTCAAAGCAAAACAACCAAAAAATTTCGGTACTTTGGGATTATACCGACCACACCAGTATGAAGAACATTAAAAATATAATTTATAGAAACAAAACATGATAGAACGAAAAAACAACTCTTTAATTACAAAATTACAAACTTACGATTATCAATTGTTAATGGGGTCAGATTCCGTTATATGCCCTCAAAAAAAAACCTTTTTCAATGAACTTAGAACGTTATAAAACTATGTAGTTGAGTAACAGAACTAACATTCCATCAATCAACAAGTATTTCCAGGTATTGTGATCGGTATTGTTGTCACTGTTTATCTTATATTTCTCGAGAATCCCGATTACGGCAGGCCGCAACGGCATCACATGATTATTTTAGTTTTTTTGCACAGTACATAATTGCCTTTCCATTACAATTCAATTTATATTTCTGATCAGCCCCTCTAGAATTTGATATTTTACTGATAGGTACTATCTCGAGGGATGTTTTTCTTTCGTTGACATCCAGCGCGGGGCAGCACCGAGAGGCTGGAGGCACTCGCATTTTGGGTGGCGAAGTGTGATCAAGAATAAAAACAAGTTTTGTGTGTGTTTTTTCAATAAAGAGTTTAGTTTTTTGTTTGGTAATGTTGGGTTTTTTTTGAATTTTTGTGTTGGAGAAATGTAGGGGTAAACACGGAAATACAACAAAGCGACGCAACCAGCTGAAAGGGCGGCGAGACTCTGCAATCATGTTATCTACTAGACCGTTTCGACTTTGACCTCTGTCTGAGGATGGGGAGGGGTTTGCGATAAGACAATTCCTGTTTTATATTGAACGAAATATTGTTCTACGCTAATCTAGTAATCAGTAGAAGCAAAACGTCAAATAACGATTCATGTC
>NW_025781131.1:0-77025 GCF_021130785.1 Homalodisca vitripennis | reverse complement strand
AAAAGTTAGTAACCTAAAAAATTTTATTATATAATACTAAATAAATGTACAGTTTTAAAGTATATATATACTCAAACGCTTTTTCCTATCTGGATATTTCTTTACTCTGTGCTCAACAGCGGTTGCTGTAATGTTTGAAATTACGAAAGTGTTGTTACTATCCAGCTTACTATATGCGTTCACGCAGTAAATGTGGAACTAACATTGAATAATATTGGTTAAGTTTATTAAACATATCGTTTTTATTGTTTCATAATCTATGTTTACACAGAACAGTTCTATTACATTTTAACTTTTTAAATTCAATATGTTGTAACTTTAGTGGCCAAAATGGGGGGTTTTCCGTATTTTAGAGGACCAGTGGGTCGTAATCTCGGAGGGAGTTTAAAAAAAAATAAAGTATAGCCTATAAGTTTACAAGGGACCCTAAGAAATGTCCATGTGAAATTTCAGTACAACCCGTTGAATAGACGCACTCGTGAAATCAAAACAAACAAAGTCCACTTTGGCATTTATAGTATAATTAGTATTACTATGTATACAACACAAACAAAGTCACTTTTTTTGCATTTATAGTATAATTAGTAATTACTATGTTATACAAAAACAAACAAATTCACTTTGGCTTTTATAGTATAATTAGTATTACTATGTATACAAACAAACAAACAAAGTCACTTTGGGCATTTATAGTATAATTTAGTATCTTCTATGTATACAAAACAAACACAAGTCACTTTGGCATTATATAGTATAATTAGTATTACTATGTATACAAAACACAAAAAACTAAAAACAAATATTTTTAAAATTTTGTTTTTGTTATTTCAAGCCATTTCATTTGTTTTTGTCTTGTGTTAATTGTATATAAGTTTAAAGAATATTAGGGCCATACAAGATGTTAAAAATCAATATATACAGTTTTTAGTAGATACTCAAATATTTACTTTGTTCAAAATATTTATACAAAAAATGTATATCTCTGTAGCTTGTTTGACAGATTTTTAAATTGTTCGTATTATTGGTTATGGAAAACTCTTATAGTTTCCACTGGATCAATGCTTGGTAAATTGTGCTATATTTGTGGCCTAACATACTGTGGTTATGAAATAAAAAATATATAGCCATATAGATTTGTTTGATGAATTCGACTGCGGAAATGAACTTCAAAAGAATTAATGTTCATTTGGGTATAATATCTAAAATATACGATTATTGATCTAAGAACTCCCACGATTAACTAGTATCTAATTGGTATATTAATTGAAATTGAATTTTCTCTTTTTGAAACGGGATATGTTTCTCGTTTTAGTTAGTGACAATAATTTTCTCGCCTTTCACCTTTCCACAAGTTGTACTGAACATTCCAAAATTAAGGATAATTTAAATAAAAAACAAACATCAGTTAAGACTAACCAATAGGCAATGGTTTTTGTATCTAAATACTTATACAGCCGCAATGTGAAACTGACTCACTCACTGATATATAGATACAAATTCTAACATACTTCTAGAAGTGCTGGAAACTTGAAATTTGGCATGCAGGTACCTTTTGCAATATGACCCAGAGGAAAAGTCTGAAGACCGGACATTTTTACTTCTAAACCCCTAAAACAAATTCGAGAAAATTCGAGCATTTTTCACCCCTTGCAGGCATTTTTTATAAGCCCGATAGCGGGGCGAACCGTTCGAGCTAGCTCAGATCTGATGAAAAATTCATAGTCAGGAATGGAGTGAACTACAAAAAAGGTTCCAGTGACTTTTTGCTCTATCTTGCATGGTTAAGCGACAAAACGCTCGAACATTTGACATTCCAGAGATTTTTTCGATAAAAATAATGTTTCGAGCCCGATAGCGGCCGAACCGTTGGTCGTAGCTCAAATCTGATTGACGCCATCAAATTAGGCAAATGTTGCGCGATCTACAGAAAAGGTCCAGTTGACTTTTTGCCCTATCTCTATTGGTTTGGCCGAAAAAAACGTGATTATGTGCAATTTATTTTGTAATATTTACGTGAAAAGTTTGTTTTTGAGGTCGATAGCGGCGAAACTATTGGTCGGAGAGGCAAAATGAAACAAAGATTAGATATAGGAAATGAAGTGATCTACATAAAAGGTTTAGTGACTTTTTACTCTATCTCCATTAGTTTGGCCGCAAAATGCGATTAAATGAAAAGATTTGGAAATTTTTGCCTACAAATTTACATTCCGGGTTTGATAGCGGCTAAACGGTTGGTCGTAGCTCAAAACAAATTTTCAACAGGGATTTAGCAAATAATGTGATCTACAAAAAAGGCTCCAGTAACATTTTGCCCTATCCTCAACGGTTTGGCCGCATAACGCGTTTTTAATGTATTGATTTTTATGTTTTACGTGATATTTTTAAACTGCCCAGTGCAGTCTTTTGTCCTAAGCTCTGTACTGCCTAAATTATTAGGTCGTAGCTTAAATCTGATGGCATAATCGAAAGACAAAAATTAAATTTCCGACAAGAAATGTGCAGTCACTTTTTCTCGTATCTCTAACGGTTAAGCAGCAAAATGCCCTTAAAGTCAAAACTCTGATTTAAAAGTGGATAATTCAATAAAATAGGTCGAATTTAATTACCAATTCCGCTTATCCCAGAAATTTTAGCCAAAAAAAGGGGGCCTGCGGACGTACCGTCTAGTGAGCCGAAGCTGCTAAAGGCGTTTTTTTAACAATTTTTTTTTCCAGAAATATTTTCAATTGAGAAAGATTTACATTGGCCAGAGAAAAAGAACCATTAAAAGTAGATTTAAAGAATACGAAAGATATTACAACTACGTATATAACCTAATAAATCAACCTAGAAAAATTTACCTCCCAAGTACGGTTGACTGGTTATAGCCAAACATGCATTAGAACAAAATCATACTTTTAAAAAAATTTCGTATTAATTAAAACAAGTCCATAATCAAAAAGAACTTGACGCTTATGAAACATTATACATAAAAAAAACATAAAGATGAAATATTGAACAATGATTTCGGAGCGGTCAAAATTCACCCTTCCTTTAAAATATAACAACATTCTTTTTTTTACCCAAACTTTTATACATATATTAATATTTATTTTATTTTACTTTGATTTAAACAAATCGTTTATTAAGCATTACTCAGGCTGATAATTAATTTGAATGTTACATATTTATATTATTCAAATTGTTGTTTCACACCTGACGATGTCAACTTTGATGCTGAAAGGCCTCGTGTATTTTTCGTTCATCAATTATTACAAAATACTACCTAATTAGTCTTCCAAGTTAATATTTTCTATTATCTCTTTTAATTATTAATTTGTTCACGGTACTATGTCGTTTTGTTGCATTGCTAAGGGCTCTTTTCATCAAGGGAACGAGAAGTTGTTTCCGACTAGCAAAAATTCTCAGTGGCACTGCGATTTCTGCTTGTGCCCTTGCCTGGAAGACTCTAAGATTGGAATTTTCTACTGCGGCCATCGATAGGATTCTTATAACTGGCGATTCTATTTATAATACGTTGCGGAGTGAGTGAGAATCGTATGGGTGGAAACCGGTACTTGTGCCCCGATGAACTTCCCGCTAATTTTGTCATCGAGGGACAGTCCGTTGCCGTTGCAGAAAATTCATTTTGTTCATGATGCCCTATATCCCCTTTCTCCGGTAGATATGGACGACTGCGTCATGTCTTTGTCCAATGTTTTGCAGTGTTTGATGGCCGAGGATTTTGAAAACACTGGGTTTCTTTTCACTGGACAAACAGTTACTGTTGCTTTTTGGGCGCTTCCAGGAACAGCTGTACTTGTTTGATCCTCATCCAGTGAACGAGGACAGAGTTTATGATCTGGCTAACGAGAACAATAACCTGGCCCGCCTCTTCCAGTGCGAAAACTATTCTGCACTGGCCTCATTATTGATGTCAAAATGCTGCTCTGGATGGGTCAGTGAGACAGTTCACTGTAAGTAGACTAAGATTCTGTCTTCCGGCCCTTAGTGACGGTGAAACCAGTCCAAACCATTTCCCGTACATTCGAAATCAAACCACAAACATGTAATACAATGTCAAAAGACAACAAAGGAAACGATTTTGAATATCCCCTTCCAAAAGAGAGCCTTAAAGTAATTTTTATCTCCTGTAGAAAGTGTAATAAAACATAAAGCTTATCGGTTATAGACCTAAGAAAGTACGTCATGGACGCCCCAAATTACTCAAAACCACGAGAGACGAGCAAGTGAAAGAGGCGAACAGAAGATATGTACAGCGGAATCCCAAACTAAGTCGTGACGCACTTCGTAAATATCTTTGAACAACATCCTGAAGTCCACAGGGAGGCTGTCCGTCGTTACAGAGCCAACAACATCCTGAGGTCAACAGAGTTGCTGTCCGTCGTTACAGCCAACAGCATCCTGAGGTCAACAGAGATGCTGTCCACCGTTACAGTCAACACTATCCTGAAGTCCACAGAGAAAGCTGTTAATCGCTACGACAAACAAAACGCGGATGCACGCCGTCGCAAAAGACTTCAAGGTTTTCGCTTCACTAATCCTAAGTTAACTGAACTTCGTCATTTACCAATTTCACTTGCTCGACTCATCGTTGCCCACGGGCCAATGGCCCATTGGAGGTAGTGGTGTTTTTTTATATAATGTTAACAGCTTTAAACTGAAGAAAAACTAGTCTCTGGGACGATGACGTTTTCATCTGCCCTCACTGCCAAGCACCTCTGTTCGAAGAAGAAGAGGATAGAAGGAAATGGTGTTGCGGCGAGGGGGCCTACAATGTAACAAAGTTGCCTCCTCTAAATGCACCGTTCTATTCCAACCGCCGCTTTCTCAACAGATCACGTGCCTACAATGACCTCTTTGCTCTCTGTGCCCTGGAAAAATTTCAGGTGGATACCGGCACCCAAGTGGCCCTCTCCTTCTTCAAAATTCGAAGGGGAGGATGTACCATCAGATGTACAGCTTGGGACGCCCCCGGCCAAAGGTTCGTTACTGCGGGTGGGGACGTCCAATTCGTAAACCGGTGCCCGCCTGTATATTGACGATGGCGAAGAACGCAGGAACATGGCCATGAGTAGATCGCTTGATGCCGACATAACTGACGCCATTACCAATCACTTGTATTCACTGAATCCACATGTTCGTGAATTTCGGCGGCGTTTGAGTAATGAGCCCTCGATCAACGCACACCTGGAATTCCAGTTGACAAGTCGAGCTACTCATGGCAATGTTCTTGGTGACAGGCAAAGAGGTATTGAAGTGCACGCCGTGCTTAGTTGTGATGACGCAGTCACTGAGCCTCGTAGGCTCACCGTCTGGAAAGTGGGGGCTGGAAGACCTTCTACCATCGATCTCTTTAGTCCTCTGATGGAGCCCTTCCAGTACCCACTTCTCTATCCGCAAGGCACTTTGGGTTGGCACATCGGCATGCTGGATAATAACGGGAAAAAAACTTTCCCAATATAATTATTCACGTTGTCTCTTGCTCTCCAATCCTCGTTTTTCTTATCTTGGCCGTCTTTCTCAAGCGTGGCAGGTCGAAATGTTTGCGAGGTTTGAAGAGGAGAGACTTCGTTTCATAAAATATTCCCAGTCAAGGTCTTCAGCCCAAAATGCCATGCGGATAGGACAGCTGAATGCTGAATGAACTTATTGATGCTCAACGTGATTGTCTGGCAGGAAGGCAGGTTCGGGATGACATAGCAGGAGACGAGACCGTCCAAGGTGAGGGTGGGGCGCAGCCTGGCAAAGTTTACCTCCCAAGTACGTTCACTGGTGGGCCCAGGTACATGAAAATTCATTACGAGAACGCGATGGCTCTCGTCACACGCCTGGGTTCACCAACGTACTTCCTAACATTCACGTACAGTGCGACTTGGGAGGAAAAACAAGAGAGCGTGTCCTCACGGCAGTGGACGCAGTGACCCTAGCACGGCTTGCAGAGTCTTCCAGATTAAACTCCTCGAGCTTCTTCGAGATCTGCGGAGCGGAGCGATGTTCGGCTGCACGAACTATATCGTCTACGTCATCGAAATGCAAATGCGGGGCCTTCCTCACGCCCACATTGTGTTTAAGATTGACGGAGACGGTCCAGTACAAGCGGACGAAATCGACTCTGTAATCCGCGCTGACATCCCCTCAGAAGAAGAAGCCGGTGTGGAAGACTCAGGAAGTTGGTGTGTTGCAGCACATGATCCACGGTCCTTGTGGCACTGATCATCGCACCGACTTCCTGTGCTGGGACGCTGTGAAGGGTCACTGCACAAAGTTCTATCCTAAGCCTTCATGCCAGACAACTCACGTGGATGATAGAGGATTTGTTCAGTACAGGCGGGACTATAGAAATACCGGTCAAATCAAGTCACGCAACAGGTCTGTTACTGTTCATGATGGATGGGTGGTTCCATATAACGCCGCACTATTGCTTAAGTATGAAGCACACATTAACTTGGAGCTTGCGTCTACCCGTCGCGTCATCAAGTATCTATTCAAATACCTGATGAAGGGTGGATCACTTCAAAATGTCACCGTCACTCCTTTGTGGCAACAAGAGGACGAGGTAGAACACTATGTAACTAAGAGAATGGTTGGTGCAAGCGACGCATGCTGGCGTCCTCTTGGACTTCCCAATCTCAAAGTCAGAGCCAACAGTTGAGTGTCTACCCGTCCATCTTGAGGGTAAACAGCACGTCTGTTTTCGTCCCAGTGATCTCACCTCCGCGATAGTTAGATCAAGCTCCAAGTTAATATTGTATTTTAACAGACCTGTTGATAAAACTTTTGACAGTTTAACTTACCTGACATTTTTTGAGAACTACATAATTCATGACAAACGACCAAAAACAGAAACCTATATATGAACATCAAGACGGGAAACACTTCGTCACACCTCGCCAGCGTGGAGGGAAGGTATGTAGGGTATTTTGGGTCTCGCGCCTAATCGTGGAGAACTCTACTACCTTCGGATGCTCCTCTTGTCAACACCTTGTCGCGGCTACTCCGCGACCTCCTGTCACGCGGTGGTCCTGATTGCCGTACGTTCCAGGAGGTTTGTCGTCAGCTCGGCTTTATTGAAGACGAGGATGAGTACCGCGAAGCGCTGCGAGAGGCTTCTGGGTTCATGGTTGCTTCGAGGCTTTCGTTCCTTTTTCGTGCTCCTTTGTAATATGGGTGCTCCTGCAGCAATTCTGTGGGATTCCTTCCGTGACACCCTTTGCGAGGACCACTTGGAAAGGAGTCCACTTGACCCCGAAAGAGCGTATACACTTTCCTTGATCGATATCGATCGCAGTCTACGTCGGCAGGGATTGTCTTTATTGGATTGTGGTCTCCCCGACGTGCAGGATGACACGACGGAAGTGGGAAGGGAGCTGTTGGACTATGGCGAGAACCAACAGCGGGCCATTGTCGAGGAATGGGAACAAAAGCTCTCAGAAGACCAGAGACGCGTTCTGCAACACGTGCGTTCCCTTCTCGACAACCCCGGTGACCGCCGATCCTCAAGAGTAATCTTCCTAGATGGTCCCGGGGGATATGGCAAAACGTCACTTCTTCGTGTCATACTGGCACACGTGCGTAGTTGTCGTCAGATTGCACTGGCCGTCGCCAGCTCGGGCATCGCTGCTGGAAACATGCCTGGTGGTTCAACGGCTCACAGCATGTTCCGGCTTCCGCTCGATCTGGGCGACGGGTCTGGCGTTTGGAACATAACCAACGGGTCCCAGCGCGCAGAACTGATAAGAGCTGCTCAGCTCATCGTCTTCGACGAGGCCCCGATGGCCCATCGCTACATCTTTGAGATCCTCGACCGCTCGCTTCGAGATCTCATGAACCGCGATGAGCCATTCGGTGGCAAGATCTTTTCTGTGCTCTGGAGATTTCCGGCAGATCGCACCCGTTGTTGTAAAGGCACGAACGGCAGATGCCGTCGCGTGCGTTTTCACTTCGGGCCTCGCGTCTGTGGCGACTGTTTCCGCGTCTTCTCTCTGACGACACCGCACAGGACGAGCAGTTCCGTTGACTATTCTGACTTCCTTCTCGCAGTAGGCAACGGCACTGTTCCGTCCACAACTTTCGGGGAGGGTAGAGAGAGTGACACACTTATTCCCTTAGCCGAGGTGAGGTATGTCACTGCATTACAAGTCCTCATCTCAACCGTCTTTACTGCCGATGTACTCCGCGATCCCGATCAGTGTGCTCGTCGTGCGATCCTCTCGACTCTGAACGTGAACGTTAGAGAGATCAACGACATAATCTTGAACTCTGTAGACGGTCGCCTTCATGAGCTGCGAAGCGCCGACACTGTGGACCGTGAAAACGATGAAAATCTGGCTGTGGAAGTCCCTCTACTGAACCAGGCTACAGGCAAGGGTGTTTCCTGATCACGTGCTGCGACTTAAGATCGGCTCAGTGTGCCTCATCATGAGGAATCTAAATATCGCTGACGGCCTTGTAAACGGCACTAAGGTCATTGTGACGGCTATAACCAATCGGTTGATTACCGTCAGACGCCCTCACGACGCGCAACCTATCGGTATTCCTAGAATAATTTTTAGGTTCGCGATCGTTGAAGGTTCGCCGTTACTTGTCCGACGACGTCAGTTTCCTCTGATGCTAGCATACGCGATGACCGGCCACAAGAGCCAAGGTCAGACGATAGATCAGGTCGGAGTCGATCTTCGCACTGATTGTTTCACTCATGGCCAGCTGTACGTCCTGCTCAGTAGAGTTCGATGTCCGGAAGACATCGTTGTCCTCGTCCGCCCCGAAAGGGTACACAATGAAGTCGCCTACGCGAAGAACATCGTGTACGGCGAACTTCTTCAGTGAACCGGATTGAGATTGGCAGTAGGCTAGGGGGCCTGCCCAAACAAAACTCCCCGTCGACATTGACACTGGCAGTAGGCTAGGGGATCTGCCCAAACAAAACTCCCCGTCGAGATTGACACTGGCAGTAGGCTAGGGGACCTGCCCAAACAAAACTCCCCGTCGTGATTGACTAGGCAGTAGGCTAGGGGACCTGCCCAAACAAAACTCCTCGTCGTGATTGACTAGGCAGTAGGCTAGGGGACCTGCCAAAACAAAACTCCCCGTAGTGACTGATTAGGCAGTAGGCAATGGGACCTGCCAGAAACAAAACTCCCCATTCTGATTGATGCGGCAGTAGGCTAGAGGGCCTGCCAAAACAAAACTCCTCGTAGATGTAAATAAGTTTTTTTGTATATATGTAAATATGGTCTCTAAGTTTGCCGGCCTCCTCGTGGCGAGACTGGATACGTCATGCTTGCATTGAAAGCATTGGCAAACTAACGGGCAAACAACAGTTTAAACAACAATAAGTTATTACTAAATCATTTGACACAAGTATAAACACAACTAAATATACAAAGATGCGCAAGAGATAGAAGATCAACATTACCAACTGATTGATGTAATTCGGTCAATTAAATATGGTCTCCATGTTTGCCGGCCTCCCCGTGGCGAGACTGGATACGTCATGCTTGCATTGAAAGCATTGACAAACTAACGGGGAAACAACAGTTTCAACAACAATAAGTTATTACCAAATCATTTGACACAAGTAGATACACACAACTAAATATGAAACATTTCCACACGACATCAGAGAATATCATTGACTAACTATAGCTGTAATTTTTTAATAATATATGATCTCCGTATTTGAGCATTGACAAACTAAAAGGCAAAGCACAGTTTTATCAACTAAAAGTTACTAGCAACTAATTTGACACAAACATATGTACCGCTAAATCTCCCAACTTGCAGCCGTGATGCCTAAACAATATTAGTAACGGTTTGACCGCTATCGGACCCGAAATCTTCATTTTCACGTAATTCGCACGTAATCTCGTTTCATCACGGCCTACCCAAGGGAGATACAGCAAAATATTATTTTAACTTCATTGTAGACCACACTATACACTAATTATTGTTTGATAATGTGTTTTCCCACGAGAAAGGACACAGTTAAAGCTTTCACAAACTAACGGGCAAACAAAAGTTTCAACACCCAATAAGTTATTACCAAATCATTTGACACAAGTAATACACAGAACTTAATATGCAAATTTGTAAATGATATGAAAGAACATCATTGAATAACGACGATAACTGTAATTCCGTTAATAATATATGGTCTCCGTGTTTGAGGTCCTCGCCGTGGCGAGACTGGATACGTCATGATTGCATTTAAAGCATTGACAAACTAACGGGCAAACAAGTTTTATCAACTATAAGTTATTAGTAACTAATTTGACACAAATATAAGTACCGCTAAATCTCCCAACTTGCACACGTGATGTGTAAACAATATTCAATAAGTTATTACCAAATTTACCAGCATTTGACACAATTATATAAGCAACTAAATTTGTACAAGATATGAGTGAACATCATTAACCAACGATTGCTGTGATTCTGCTAATAATTATGGTCTAAGTGTTTGCCGGCCTCCCGAGGCGAGACTGGATACATCGTGCTTACATGACATACTAACGGGCAAACAACAGTTTTATTAACTAAAAGTTACTTGCAACTAATTTGACAGAAATATATGTACCGATAAATCTCCCAACTTGCACACGTAATGTGTAAACAATATTCAATAAGTTATTACCAAATCATTTGACACAAGTATATAAAACAACTAAATTTGTACACGATATGAGTGAACAACATTAACCAACGATTGCTGTAATTTTGTTAATAATATATGGTCTCAGTGTTTGCCGGCCTCCCCGTGGCGAGACTGGATACGTCGTGCTTACAGTACATGACATACTAACGGGCAAACAACAGTTTTATGAGCTACAAGTTACTAGCAACAAAATTAACAGAAATATATGTACCGATAAATCTCCCAACTTGCACACGTGATGCGTAAACAGTATTAGTAAAGGTTTGACCGCTATCGACCCGACCCGAAATCTCAATTTTTCACGTAAATTTTACAAGAATTTCGAACGTAATCGCGTTTTAAAACTAAAACGTGCCTAAATAAGGTAGCTACTGCAAAATACTACTTGAGTTTTTTGTAGACAGCATTATACACTAAATACTGTTTAATAATGTGTTTTAACCACGAGAAATGACACAGTAGGGGACACGTAACTTGAAAACATCAAGTCCGAATTGAACCAACAACCAAATCGCTCCTGTCCCCAAATTCCGCTTATCCCCTAATTTGGCCAATACCCAAATCTACTTAGGGGCCTGGGGGCGTAGCCCCCAGCGAGCCGAAGGCGAGTCCCATATAATATACAGCCGCATGTGTAACTGACTGACTCACTCACTGACTGACAGATATATACAAATTCTAACATAGTTCTAGAAGTGCTGGAAACTTGAAATTTGGCATGCAGGTACCTTTCGCAATATAACCCAGAGGAAAAGTCTGAAAACCGGACTTTTTTACTTTTAAGCCCCTCAAAAAAATTCCCAAAAAATCGCACATTCTTTACCCCTGCAGGCCTTTTTTGTAAGCCCGATAGCGGGCGAACCGTTCGAGCTAGCTCGGATCTGACGAAAAATTCATGGTCAGGAATGAAATGAACTACAAAAAAGGTCTAGTGACTTTTTGCTCTATCTTCCATGGTTAAGCGACAAAACGCGGGAACATTTGACATTCCAGAGATTTTTTCGCTAAAATGAATGTTTCGAGCCAGATAGCGGCCGAACGGTAGGTCGTAGCTCAAATCTGATTGACCCATCAAATTAGCAAATTTTGCGATCTACAGAAAAGATCCAGTAACTTTTTGTTCTATCTCCATTAGTTTGGTCGAAAAAAACGTGATTATGTGCAATATTTTTGTAATTTTCACGTGAAAACTTTGTTTTTGGGGTCGATAGCGGCGAAACAATTGGTCGGAGGTCAAAATAAAACAAAGGTTAGATTTACGAAATAATATTGATCTACAAAAAAGGTCAAATGACTTTTTACTATATCTCCATTAGTTTGACCGCAAAACGCGATTAAGTGAAAATATTTGGAAATTTTTCGCCTACAAATTTAACATTGCGGGCTTGATAGCGGCTAAACGGTTGGTCGTCGTAGCTCAAAACATCCATTTAATAAGTTTTAGTAAACGACGTGTTCTACAAAAAAAGTCTAATAACTTTTTGCTGTATGTCCTTTGATAAGCCTGAAAAACGCGATAAATAGCAAAATATTTGTCGTGAATTGGAAATTTTTGGAGTTTTAAATATATATTTATATGTGGTTAATATTTGTATAATTCAATCAGGATTCAGGCTTTGCTAGGTTAACGAGTGAATACAACCCCACATAATAAGTTGGCTGAGCGTTAGCTATGCGTCAATAGTAAGATAGGGACAGAACAAATTTTTATTTTGTTCACAGACACGACACCCTCTAAAATAGGCACAAGTGTGTCATTAACCCCCGGTAACTTTAACCCCCCTCCGAGGATTTCCTAGTATGACCAGATAACCTCCTGAGTAAATTAATCCCCTGATGTGTTAACCACCCTGGTAACATTAACCCCCCTAGGGAATTTATTGGCATGACTTCATGTCAGAATTCTAACAATCACCAAATCTTCTTAAATCCCCCCTAGGGAAGTTCCTGGTATGACCAGATAACCCCCTGAAGTCTTATCCCCAGGTAACGTTAACCCCCACCCCGGGAATTTCCTGGCATGACATCATGTCCGAATTGTACCTATCACCAAATCAATCTTATCCCCGAATTTAAGGCACTTACTTTGGGGGCCTGGGGGCGTAGCCCCCAGCGAGCCGAAGGCGAGTCTAATATATATAACAACCGCATGTGTAACTGACTGACTCACTCACTCACGTATACTAAATACTAACCTACTTCCAGATGAGTTAGAGACTTGAAATTTTGGTACACAGATAGCTTTCCACGTGTAACCACCAGGAAAATCCCGAAAAGTGAGAATTTTTTTCATTTTCAAACCCCTCAAAAAATTCCCAAAAAAATCGCGCATTCTTCACCCCCTGCAGGCATTTTTTGTAAGCCCGATAGCGGGCGAACCGTTGGAGCTAGCTCGGATCTGACGGAAAATTCATGGTCAGGAATGAAGGTGAACTACAAAAAAGGTCTAATGACTTTTTGCTCTATCTTCCATGGTTAAGCGACAAAACGCTCGAACATTTGAAATTCCAGAGATTTTTTCGATAAAAATAATGTTTCAAGCCCGGATAGCGGCCGAACCGTTGGTCGTAGCTCAAAATCTGATTTGACCCATCAAATTAGCAAATTGCGCGAATCTACAGAAAAGGTCCAGTAATCTTTTGCCCTATCTCGATTGGTTTGGCCGAAAAAGAAAAAAAAACGTGATTATGTACAATTTTGTTGTAACTTTTACGCGAAACTTTTGTTTTTGGGGTCGATAGCGGCGAAACCATTGGTCGGAGGTCAAAATAAGACTAACGTTTTATTTAGGAAATAAGATGACCTACAAAAAAGGTCCAGTGACTTTTTTACTATATTTCCCTTAGTTTGACCGCAAAACGCGATTAAGTGAAAATATTGGACATTTTCGCCTAAAAATTTACCCATTTTTTGCCCTTGCAGGGTTTCCTTTGAAGCCCGATAGCGGGCGAAACCGTTAGAGCTAGCTTCGATCTGACGAAAAATTCATGGTCAGGAATGAAGTGAACTACAAAAAAGGTCCAGTGACCTTTTGCTATATCTCAATTGGTTTGGCCGCAAAACGCGATTACATTAAAATATTTTTGAAATTTTCGCCTAAAAATTTACCTTTCGGGCTCGATAGCGCCTAAACGGTTGGTCGTAGCTCAAAACAAATTTTCAATGGGATTTAGTAAATCGCGTGATCTACAAAAAAGGTCAAGTAACTTATAGCCCTATCCCCAATGGTTTGGCCGCATTACGCGTTATAAAGTATCGATTTTTTAAGTTTAACGCAAGATTTTTGTTTTCTGGGCTCTATTTCAGACAAAATCTTAGTTCTAGGCCAGAATAAAAATTTGATTTTAATACAAAATAATGCGATGTACAACAAAAGTTCCAGTGACTTTTTACTCTATCTTCCATGGTTTAGCCGTAAAAACGTGATTATGTCGAAAATTTCACTTAAAAAACTTACATTTTGGGCTCGATAGTGGCCGAAACCGGTTGGCCGTAGCTTAAATGTAAAACTTTTCATAACTAGCTATTTATGAAATCAACAAAAAAGGGCCAGTAGCTTTTTGTCGTTTATCTTTCCGTAAGCCTGGTTAATGCTCTAAAAGGCAAATTCTTTGTCGTCAATTTTAGGGTTTTTAAATCTTGCAACTATAAATTAGTGCGATTCGTGCTGGTTCCAGATTGACCTTGTATTACTACGTTACCGAGTGACTAAAACCCCCCCTCCCTCACGTCGGGAGTTGGAGCTGAACGTTAGTGAAGTTTCAATAGTAGATAGGGACAGAGTGTTTTTTTATTATGTTTCAAAGACACAACACCCTCTAAAATAAGCCCACGTGTGTCATTAACCCCTCGTAACATTAATCCCCCCCCCGGGAATTTATTCATATGACCAGAAAATATCCTGACTAAATTAAACCCCCTGATGTCTTAACCCCCTTTAACATTAATCACCCCCCCCCGGGAATTTCCTGGCATGACAAGATAAACCTCTGAGCAAATTAAACCCCTAAACAACTTAAAAATAATGACTCAGGGTTGGGTTTTTGTTATATTTACACTAAACAATTCACAATAGCCCACCAGTGCAGTCCTTTCTCCACAGCTCCGTACTGGCTAAACCAGACGTCATAGCTAAAATCGGACACCAGAATCGAAAGATTAAAATTAAATTTCCGACAAGAAAGGTCCAGTCACTTTTTCTCGTATCTCTAACGGTTAAGCCACAAAACGCCCTCAAAGTCAAAAGTTTGGGTAAATCCGGAAAAATTTAACTATGGTATACATACGTCCTCTGACTTTAGTTAAAACCAAATTCTTCTTGTCTCCAAATTTCACGAACACATAACTTAACTCTTCTACCACAATCAATTGATTAATATTATACACCACACATCTTTTGGCTGAGCGTTAGCGAAGCATTACGACCCGTAAGATTCTCGAGAACGGATACATAAAAATTTGGAAACTTCACGTCTGAATTTAACCAATCACCGAACTACTACGCTTTATCCCCGAATTTAGCCAACACCCAAATGGGGGCCTGGGGGCGTAGCCCCCAGCGAGCCGAAGGCGAGTCCCATATAATATACAGCCGCATGTGTAACTGACTGACTCACTCACTGACTGACAGATATATACAAATTCTAACATAGTTCTAGAAGTGCTGGAAACTTGAAATTTGGCATGCAGGGTACCTTTCGCAATATAACCCAGAGGAAAAAGTCTGAAAACCGGAACTTTTTTACTTTTAAGCCCCTCAAAAAAATTCCCAAAAAATCGCACATTCTTTACCCCTGCAGGCCTTTTTTGTAAGCCCGATAGCGGGCGAACCGTTCGAGCTAGCTCGGATCTGACGAAAAATTCATGGTCAGGAATGAAATGAACTACAAAAAAGGTCTAGTGACTTTTTGCTCTATCTTCCATGGTTAAGCGACAAAACGCGGGAACATTTGACATTCCAGAGATTTTTTTCGCTAAAATGAATGTTTCGAGCCAGATAGCGGGCCGAACGGTAGGTCGTAGCTCAAAATCTGATTGACCCATCAAATTAGCAAATTTTGCGATCTACAGAAAAGATCCAGTAACTTTTTGTTCTATCTCCATTAGGTTTGGTCGAAAAACGTGATTTATGGTGCAATATTTTTGTAATTTTCACGTGAAAACTTTTGTTTTTTTGGGGTCGATAGCGGCGAAACAATTGGGTCGGAGGTCAAAATAAAACAAAGGTTAGTATTTACGAAATAATATGATCTACAAAAAAAGGTCAAATGACTTTTTACTATATCTCCATTAGTTTGACCGCAAAAAACGCGATTAAGTGAAAATATTTGGAAATTTTCGCCTACAAATTTACATTGCGGGGCTTGATAGCGGCTAAACGGTTGCGTCGTAGCTCAAAACATCCATTTAATAAGTTTTAGTAAACGACGTGTTCTACAAAAAAAAGTCTAATAACTTTTTGCTGTATGTCCTTTGATAAGCCTGAAAAACGCGATAAAATAGCAAAATATTTGTCGTGAATTGGAAATTTTTGGAGTTTTTAAATATATATTATATGTGGTTAATATTTGTATAATTCAATCAGGATTCAGGCTTTGCTAGGTTAACGAGTGAATACAAACCCCACATAATAAGTTGGCTGAGCGTTAGCTATGCGTCAATAGTAAGATAGGGACAGAACAAATTTGTATTTTGTTCAACAGACACGACACCCTCTAAAATAGGCACAAGTGTGTCATTAACCCCCGGTAACTTTAAACCCCCCTCCGAGGATTTCCTAGTATGACCAGATAACCTCCTGAGTAAATTAATCCCCTGATGTGTTAACCACCCTGGTAACATTAACCCCCCCTAGGGAATTTATTGGCATGACTTCATGTCAGAATTCTAACAATCACCAAATCTCTTAAATCCCCCCTAGGGAAGTTCCTGGTATGACCAGATAACCCCCTGAAGTCTTATCCCCAGGTAACGTTTACCCCCACCCCGGGAATTTCCTGGCATGACATCATGTCCGAATTGTACCTATCACCAAATCAATCTTATCCCCGAATTTAAGGCACTTACTTTGGGGGCCTGGGGGCGTAGCCCCCAGCGAGCCGAAGGCGAGTCTAATATATATACAACCGCATGTGTAACTGACTGACTCACTCACTCACGTATACTAATTCTAACCTACTTCCAGATGAGTTAGAGACTTGAAATTTGGTACACAGATAGCTTTCCACGTGTAAACCACCAGGAAAATCCCGAAAAGTGAGAATTTTTCATTTTCAACCCCTCAAAAAAAAATTCCCAAAAAATCGCGCATTCTTCACCCCTGCAGGCATTTTTTTGTAAGCCCGATAGCGGGCGAACCGTTGGAGGCTAGCTCGGATCTGACGGAAAATTCATGGTCAGGAATGAAGTGAACTACAAAAAAGGTCTAATGACTTTTTGCTCTATCTTCCATGGTTAAGCGACAAAACGCTCGAACATTTGAAAATTCCAGAGATTTTTTTCGATAAAAAATAATGTTTCAAGCCCGATAGCGGCCGAACCGTTGGTCGTTAGCTCAAATCTGATTGACCCATCAAAATTAGCAAATTGCGCGATCTACAGAAAAGGTTCCAGTAATCTTTTGCCCTATCTCGATTGGTTTGGCCGAAAAACGTGATTATGTACAATTTTGTTGTAAACTTTTACGCGAAACTTTTGTTTTTGGGGTCGATAGCGGCGAAACCATTGGTCGGAGGTCAAAATAATGACTAACGTTTTATTTAGGAAATAAGATGACCTACAAAAAAGGTCCAGTGACTTTTTTACTATATTTCCCTTAGTTTGACCGCAAAACGCGATTAAGTGAAAATATTGGACATTTTCGACCTAAAAATTTACCCATTTTTTGCCCTTGCAGGGTTTCCTTTGAAGCCCGATAGCGGGCGAACCGTTAGAGCTAGCTTCGATTCTGACGAAAAATTCATGGTCAGGAATGAAGTGAACTACAAAAAAAGGTCCAGTGACCTTTTGCTATATCTCAATTGGTTTGGCCGCAAAACGCGATTACATTAAAATATTTTGAAATTTTCGCCTAAAAATTTACCTTTCGGGCTCGATAGCGCCTAAACGGTTGGTCGTAGCTCAAAACAAATTTTCAATGGGATTTAGTAAATCGCGTGATCTACAAAAAAGGTCAAGTAACTTATAGCCCTATCCCCCAATGGTTTGGCCGCATTACGCGTTATAAAGTATCGATTTTTTAAGTTTAACGCAAGATTTATGTTTTGTTTTCTGGGCTCTATTTCAGACAAAAATCTTAGTTCTAGGCCAGAATAAAAATTTGATTTTAATAACAAAATAATGCGATGTACACAAAAGTTCCAGTGACTTTTTACTCTATCTTCCATGGTTTAGCCGTAAAAACGTGATTATGTCGAAAATTTCACTTAAAAACTTACATTTTGGGCTCGATAGTGGCCGAACCGTTGGCCGTAGCTTAAATGTAAAACTTTTCATAACTAGCTATTTATGAAAATCAACAAAAAAGGGCCAGTAGCTTTTTGTCGTTTATCTTTCCGTAAAGCCTGGTTAATGCTCTAAAAGGCAAATTCTTTGTCGTCAATTTTAGGGGTTTTAAATCTTGCAACTATAATTAGTGCGATTCGTGCTGGTTTCCAGATTGACCTTGTATTACTACGTTACCGAGTGACTAAAACCCCCCTCCACGTCGGGAGTTGGCTGAACGTTAGTGAAGTTTCAATAGTAGATAGGGACAGAGTGTTTTTTATTATGTTCAAAGACACAAACACCCTCTAAAATAAGCCCACGTGTGTCATTAAACCCCTCGTAACATTAATCCCCCCCCGGGAATTTATTCATATGACCAGAAAATATCCTGACTAAATTAAACCCCCTGATGTCTTAACCCCCCTTTAACATTAATCACCCCCCCCCGGGAATTTCCTGGCATGACATATATAAACCTCTGAGCAAATTAAACCCCTAAACAACTTAAAAATAATGAACTCAGGGTTGGGTTTTTGTTATTATATTTACACTAAACAATTCACAATAGCCCACCAGTGCAGTCCTTTCCTCCACAGCTCCGTACTGGCTAAACCAGACGTCATAGCTAAAATCGGACACCAGAATCGAAAGATAAAATTAAATTTCCGACAAGAAAGGTCCAGTCACTTTTTCTCGTATCTCTAACGGTTAAGCCACAAAACGCCCTCAAAGTCAAAAGTTTGGGTAAATCCGGAAAATTTAAACTATGGTATACATACGTCCCTCTGACTTTAGTTAAAACCAAATTCTTCTTGTCTCCAAATTTCACGAACACATAACTTAACTCTTCTACCACATCAATTGATTTAATATTATACACCACACATCTTTTGGCTGAGCGTTAGCGAAGCATTACGACCCGTAAGATTCTCGAGAACGGATACATAAAATTTGGAAACTTCACGTCTGAATTTAACCAATCACCCGAAAACTACGCTTATCCCCGAATTTAGCCAACACCCCAAATGGGGGCCTGGGGGGCGTAGCCCCCCAGCGAGCCGAAGGCGAGTCCCATATAATATACAGCCGCATGTGTAACTGACTGACTCACTCACCTGACTGACAGATATATTACAAATTCTAACATAGTTCTAGAAGTGCTGGAAACTTGAAATTTGGCATGCAGGTACCTTTCGCAATATAACCCAGAGGAAAAGTCTGAAAAACCGGACTTTTTTACTTTTAAGCCCCTCAAAAAAATTCCCAAAAAATCGCACATTCTTTACCCCTGCAGGCCTTTTTTGTAAGCCCGATAGCGGGCGAACCGTTCGAGCTAGCTCGGATCTGACGAAAAATTCATGGTCAGGAATGAAATGAACTACCAAAAAAGGGTCTAGTGACCTTTTTGCTCTATCTTCCATGGTTAAGGCGACAAAAACGCGGGAACATTTGACATTCCAGAGATTTTTTTCGCTAAAATGAATGTTTCGAGGCCCAGATAGCGGCCGAACGGTAGGTCGTAGCTCAAATCTGATTGACCCATCAAATTAGCAAATTTTGCGATCTACAGAAAGATCCAGTAACTTTTTGTTCTATCTCCATTAGTTTGGTCGAAAAACGTGGATTATGTGCAATATTTTTGTAATTTTCACGTGAAAACTTTGTTTTTGTTTTTGGGTCGTCGATAGCGGCGAAACAATTGGTCGGAGGTCAAAATAAAACAAAGGTTAGATTTACGAAATAATATGGATCTACAAAAAAGGTCAAATGACTTTTTACTATATCTCCATTAGTTTGACCGCTAAAAACGCGATTTAAGTGAAAATATTTGGAAATTTTCGCCTACAAATTTACATTGCGGGCTTGATAGCGGCTAAAACGGTTGGTCGTAGCTCAAAAACATCCATTTAATAAGTTTTAGTAAACGACGTGTTCTACAAAAAAAAGTCTAATAACTTTTTGCTGTATGTCCTTTGATAAGCCTGAAAAACGCGATAAATAGCAAAATATTTGTCGTGAATTGGAAATTTTTGGAGTTTTAAATATATATTATATGTGGTTAATATTTGTATAATTCAATCAGGATTCAGGCTTTGCTAGGTTAACGAGTGAATACAACCCCACATAATAAGTTGGCTGAGCGTTAGCTATGCGTCAATAGTAGATAGGGACAGAACAAATTTTTATTTTGTTCACAGACACGACACCCTCTAAAATAGGCACAAGTGTGTCATTAACCCCCGGTAACTTTAACCCCCCTCCGAGGATTTCCTAGTATGACCAGATAACCTCCTGAGTAAATTAATCCCCTGATGTGTTAACCACCCTGGTAACATTAACCCCCCCTAGGGAATTTATTGGCATGACTTCATGTCAGAATTCTAACAATCACCAAATCTCTTAAATCCCCCCTAGGGAAGTTCCTGGTATGACCAGATAACCCCCTGAAGTCTTATCCCCAGGTAACGTTAACCCCACCCCGGGAATTTCCTGGCATGACATCATGTCCGAATTGTACCTATCACCAAATCAATCTTATCCCCGAATTTAAGGCACTTACTTTGGGGGCCTGGGGGCGTAGCCCCCAGCGAGCCGAAGGCGAGTCTAATATATATACAACCGCATGTGTAACTGACTGACTCACTCACTCACTCACGTATACTAATTCTAACCTACTTCCAGATGAGGTTAGAGACTTGAAATTTGGTACACAGATAGCTTTCCACGTGTAACCACCAGGAAAATCCCGAAAAGTGAGAATTTTTCATTTTCAACCCCTCAAAAAAATTCCCAAAAAATCGCGCATTCTTCACCCCTGCAGGCATTTTTGTGTAAGCCCGATAGCGGGCGAACCGTTGGAGCTAGCTCGGATCTGACGGAAAAATTTCATGGTCAGCGAATGAAGTGAACTACAAAAAAGGTCTAATGACTTTTTGCTCTATCTTCCCATGGTTAAGCGACAAAAACGCTCGAACATTTGAAATTCCAGAGATTTTTTTCGATAAAAAATAATGTTTTCAAGCCCGATAGCGGCCGAAACCGTTGGTCGTAGCTCAAATCTGATTGACCCATCAAATTAGCAAATTGCGCGATCTACAGAAAAGGTCCAGTAATCTTTTGCCCTATCTCGATTGGTTTGGCCGAAAAAAAACGTGATTATGTACAATTTTGTTGTAACTTTTACGCGAAACTTTTGTTTTTTTTGGGGTCGATAGCGGCGAAAACCATTGGTCGGAGGTCAAAATAAGACTATCGTTTTATTTAGGAAATAAGATGACCTACAAAAAAGGTCCAGTGACTTTTTACTATATTACCCTTAGTTTGACCGCAAAACGCGATTAAGTGAAAATATTGGACATTTTCGCCCTAAAAATTTACATTCCGGGCTTGATAGCGGCTAAACGGTTGGTCGTAACTCAAAACAAATTTTAAACGGGATTTAGGAAATCACGTGATCTACAGAAAAGGTTCAGTGACTTCGGGAGTTGGCTGAGCGTTAGCTAAGCGTCAATAGTAGATAGGGACAGAGGAATATTTATTATGTTCACAGACACAATACCCTCAAAAAAAGGCCCAAGTGTGTCATTAACCCCCGGTAATATTAACCCCCCCCCCCGGGGATTTCCTGGTATGACCTGATAACCTCCTGTACATTCAACCCCCTGATGTGTTAACCCCCCTGGTAACATTAAACCCCACCCAGGGAATTTCCTGCCATGGACCTCATGTCCCGAATTTTACCAGTCACCAAATCTCTTAACCCCCCCCCCCCTGGGAAGATCCTTGGTATGACCAGATAACCCCCTGGAGACTTATCCCCCGGTAACGTTAACCCCCCTGGGAATTTGTTTCATATGACCAGACAATATCCTGACGAAATTAAACCCCCTCTTGTCTTAACCTCCTTAACATTAATCACCCACCCAGGGAATTTCTCGCCTTGACTAGATAGTCTCCTGGTGATATTAAACCCCCTGTTCGACTTAAAATACTGCCTTGAGGTCGGTTTTTATTATGTTTATACTAAACAATTCAAGATAGCTGACCCGTGCAGACTTTTCTCCCGAGCTCATTTCTGGCTAAACCATAGGTCGTAGATCAGATCTGAGGGCACAATCGAAAGAGAAAATTAAATTTCCGAACAAGAAAGGTCCAGTCACTTTTTGTCGTATCTCTAACGGTTTAACCGCAAAATGCCCTCAAAGTCAAAAGTTTTTACGAATCCGGAAAAAAAATCTCATGAAAAAGGTCAATTTTTAAATCCTTGTCATTTACTTAATGTCCGGACTTAACCAGTCACCGAATTGCGCTTATCCCCGAATATGCAAGCGTTTACTTTGGGGGCCTGGGGGCGTAGCCCCCAGCGAGCCGAAGGCGAGTCTAATATATATACAACCGCATGTGTAACTGACTGACTCACTCACTCACGTATACTAATTCTAACCTACTTTCCAGATGAGTTAGAGACTTGAAAATTTGGTACACAGATAGCTTTCCACGTGTAACCACCAGGAAAATCCCGAAAAGTGAGAATTTTTTCATTTTCAACCCCTCAAAAAAATTCCCAAAAAATCGCGCATTCTTCACCCCTGCAGGCATTTTTTGTAAGCCCGATAGCGGGCGAACCGTTTGGAGCTAGCTCGGAATCTGACGGAAAATTCATGGTCAGGAATGAAGTGAACTACAAAAAAGGTCTAATGGACTTTTTTGCTCTATCTTCCATGGTTTAAGCGACAAAACGCTCGAACATTTGAAATTCCAGAGATTTTTTCGATAAAAATAATGTTTCAAGCCCGATAGCGGCCGAACCGTTGGTCGTAGCTCAAATCTGATTGACCCATCAAATTAGCAAATTGCGCGATCTTACAGAAAAGGTCCAGTAATCTTTTGCCCTATCTCGATTGGTTTGGCCGAAAAACGTGATTATGTACAATTTTGTTGTAACTTTTACGCGAAACTTTTGTTTTTGGGGTCGATAGCGGCGAAACCATTGGTCGGAGGTCAAAATAAGACTAACGTTTTATTTAGGAAATAAGATGACCTACAAAAAAAGGTCCAGTGACTTTTTACTATATTTCCCTTAGTTTGACCGCAAAACGCGATTAAGTGAAAATATTGGACATTTTCGCCTAAAAATTTACCCATTTTTTGCCCTTGCAGGGTTTCCTTTGAAGCCCGATAGCGGGCGAACCGTGTAGAGCTAGCTTCGATCTGACGAAAAATTCATGGTCAGGAATGAAGTGAACTACAAAAAAGGTCCAGTGACCTTTTGCTATATCTCAATTGGTTTGGCCGCAAAACGCGATTACATTAAAATATTTTGAAAATTTTCGCCTAAAAATTTACCTTTCGGGCTCGATAGCGCCTATCAAACGGTTGGTCGTAGCTCAAAACAAATTTTCAATGGGATTTAGTAAATCGCGTGATCTACAAAAAAGGTCCAAGTAACTTATAGCCCTATCCCCAATGGTTTGGCGCCATTTACGCGTTATAAAGTATCGATTTTTTTAAGTTTAACGCAAGATTTTGTTTTCTGGGCTCTATTTCAGACAAAATCTTAGTTCTAGGCCAGAATAAAAATTTGCATTTTATTTTAATACAAAATAATGCGATGTACACAAAAGTTCCAGTGACTTTTTACTCTATCTTCCATGGTTTAGCCGTAAAAACGTGATTATGTCGAAAAATTTCACTTAAAAAACTTACATTTTGGGCTCGATAGTGGCCGAACCGTTGGCCGTAGCTTAAATGTAAAACTTTTCATAACTAGCTATTTATGAAATCAACAAAAAAGGGCCAGTAGCTTTTTGTCGTTTATCTTTCCGTAAGCCTGGTTAATGCTCTAAAAAGGCAAATTCTTTGTCGTCAATTTTAGGGGTTTTAAATCTTGCAACTATAATTAGTGCGATTCGTGCTGGTTCCAGATTGACCTTGTATTACTACGTTACCGAGTGACTCAAAACCCCGCTCCACGTCGGGAGTTGGCTGAACGTTAGTGAAGTTTCAATAGTAGATAGGGACAGAGTGTTTTTTATTATGTTCAAAGACACAACACCCTCTAAAATAAGCCCACGTGTGTCATTAACCCCTCGTAACATTAATCCCCCCCGGGAATTTATTCATATGACCAGAAAATATCCTGACTAAATTAAACCCCCTGATGTCTTTAACCCCCTTTAACATTAATCACCCCCCCCGGGAATTTCCTGGCATGACAAGATAAACCTCTGAGCAAATTAAACCCCTAAAACAACTTAAAAATAATGACTCAGGGTTGGGTTTTTGTTATATTTACACTAAACAATTCACAATAGCCCACCAGTGCAGTCCTTTCTCCACAGCTCCGTACTGGCTAAACCAGACGTCATAGCTAAAATCGGACACCAGAATCGAAAGATAAAATTAAATTTCCGACAAGAAAGGTCCAGTCACTTTTTCTCGTATCTCTAACGGTTAAGCCACAAAACGCCCTCAAAGTCAAAAGTTTGGGTAAATCCGGGAAAATTTAACTATGGTATACATACGTCCTCTGACTTTAGTTAAAACCAAATTCTTCTTGTCTCCAAATTTCACGAAACACATAACTTAACTCTTCTTACCACATCAATTGATTAATATTATACACCACACATTTTTTGGCTGAGCGTTAGCGAAGCATTACGACCCGTAAGATTCTCGAGAACGGATACATAAAATTTGGAAACTTCACGTCTGAATTTAACCAATCACCGAACTACGCTTATCCCCGAATTTAGCCAACACCCAAATGGGGGCCTGGGGCGTAGCCCCAGCGAGCCGAAGGCGAGTCCCCATATATATACAGCCGCATGTGTAATGACTGACTGACTCACTGATAGGCGATACAAATTCTAACCCACTTCTAGAAGTGCTGGAAACACCAAATTTTGCACACACCTAGCTGGAGTCTTCAAACCACCAGGAAAAGTCTGAAAACCGGAATTCTTTACTTTTGAACCCCTCAAAACAAAATTCGCGCGAAGAAGTGACGCCCTTGTTTTGGCCTTGCAGGCTTTCCCCTTTGAAAGCCCGATAGCGGGCGTAAATCCGTTTTGGAGGCTTAAGCTTCGATCTGACGAAAAATTCATAATACAGAGGGAAATGGAAGTGAAACTACAAAAAAAGGTCCAGGTGACTTTTTGCTCTAACTCCATCGGTTCGGCCGCAAAACGCGATTACATTAAAATATTTGGAAATTTTTCGCCAGCAAAAATTTACCTTTTCGGGCTCGGATAGCGGGGCCTAAAAACGGTTGGTCCGTAGCTCAAAACAAATTTTCAATGGGATTTTAGTAAATTTGGCGTTGATCTACAAAGAAAGGTTCATGTAATTTTTTCCCTACCCTCAATGGTTTTGGGACCCGCATATAACTACGTTTTAAAGTAGTTGATTTTCTAAGTTTTACGTGATATTTTGTTTTCAGCCTGGGTTTTATTCCGGCCAAACTACTTATTAGTATCGAACAGAATTTAAAAAATTGATTTTATTACTAATTGAATGCGATTTCTAACAAAGAATCTAGGTCCAGTGACATTTTGCTCTATCTCCATTTGGTATTGGCCGAAAAAAACAAAAAACGTGCGTTTATGTGAAATTTTTTTGTAATTTTAGGCAACGTGAAAACTTTGTTTTCTGGGGTCGATAGCGGCTCCGGAAAAACAATTGGTACGGGGGTCAGAAAAAAAAATAAAACCAAGTGCAGGATTTAGGAAATGGTATTGATCTACCATAAAAAGGTCCAGTGACCCTTTTAACTATATGTCCTTTAAAATAAGCCATAGAAAAGTGTGGGAAAAACGCTATAAATAGCTAAATATGTTGTCGTCCTAGATTGGCAATTTTCTGGAGTTTTTAAATTATATATATGACTAATATTTGTGTAATTCATTTCCAGATTCAGTTTATGCACTTGCTTTGCTCACGTTAACGAGTGGAATACAACTCGCACATTAAAAACTGGTACCTGAGGCTCGACGTTAGTTAAGCGTCAACAGTAGATTAGGGACATGAGAAAGATTTTATTATGTTTCACAGACACATTGGACACCCTCTAAAATAGGCCCAAGTGTGTCATTAAACACCCCCGGTAATATTAACTCCCCCCCCGGGGGATTTCCTGGTATGACCTTGATAACCTCCTGAGTACATTCAACCCCTGATGTGTTAACCCCCCTGGTAACATTTAACCCCCACAGGGAATTTCCTGGCATGACCTCATGTCCGAATTTGACCAGTCACCCAAATCTCTTAACCCCCCCCCCCTGGGAAGATCCTGGTTATGACCAGATAACCCCTGGAGACTTATCCCCCGGTAACGTTAACCCCCCCTGGGAATTTGTTCATATGACCAGACAATATCCTGACGAAATTAAACCCCCTCTTGTCTTAACCTCCTTAACATTAATCACCCACCCAGGGAATTTCTCGCCTTGACTAGATAGTCTCCTGGTGACATTTAAACCCCCTGTTCCACTTAAAATACTGCCTTAAGGTCGGTTTTTATTATGGTTTATACTAAACAATTCAAAGATAGCTGACCCGTGCAGACTTTTCTCCCGAGCTCATTCCTGGCTAAACCATAGGTCGTAGATCAGATCTGAGGGCACAAATCGAAAGACAAAAATTAAAATTTTCCAACAAGAAAAGGTCCAGTCACTTTTTGTCGTATCTCTAACGGTTTAAACCGCAAAATGCCCTCAAAGTCAAAAGTTTTTACGAATCCGGAAAAAAATCTATGAAAAAGGTCAATTTTTAAATCCCTTGTCATTTACTTAATGTCCGGACTTAACCAGTCACCGAATTCCGCTCTTATCCCCGAATTTGCAAGCGTTTACTTTGGGGGCCTGGGGGCGTAGCCCCCAGCGAGCCGAAGGCGAGTCTAATATATATACAACCGCATGCATGTGTAACTGACTGACTGACTGACTCACTCACTCACTCACGTATACTAATTCTAACCTACTTCCAGATGAGTTAGAGACTTGAAAATTTGGTACACAGATAGCTTTCCACGTGTAACCACCAGGAAAATCCCGAAAAGTGAGAATTTTTCATTTTTCAACCCCTCAAAAAAAATTCCCAAAAAATCGCGCATTCTTCACCCCTGCAGGCATTTTTTGTAAGCCCGATAGCGGGGCGAACCGTTGGAGCTTAGCTCGGATCTGACGGAAAATTCATGGTCAGGAATGAAGTGAACTACAAAAAAAGGTCTAATGACTTTTTGCTCTATCTTCCATGGTTAAGCGACAAAACGCTCGAACATTTGAAATTCCAGAGATTTTTTCGATAAAAAATAATGTTTTCAAGCCCGATAGCGGCCGAACCGTTGGTCGTTAGCTCAAATCTGATTGACCCATCAAATTAGCAAATTGCGCGATCTACAGAAAAGGTCCAGTAATCTTTTGCCCTATCTCGATTGGTTTGGCCGAAAAAAAAACGTGATTATGTACAATTTTGTTGTAACTTTTACGCGAAACTTTTGTTTTTGGGGTCGATAGCGGCGAAACCATTGGTCGGAGGTCAAAATAAGACTAACGTTTTATTTAGGAAATAAGATGACCTACAAAAAAGGTCCAGTGACTTTTTACTATATTTCCCTTTAGTTTGACCGCAAAACGCGATTAAGTGAAAATATTGGACATTTTTCGCCTAAAAAAATTTACATTCCGGGCTTGATAGCGGCCTAAACGGTTGGTTGGTCGTAACTCAAAACAAATTTTAAACGGGATTTAGGAAAATCACGTGATCTACAGAAAAGGTTCAGTGACTTCGGGAGTTGGGCTGAGCGTTAGCTAAGCGTCAATAGTAGATAGGGACAGAGGAATATTTATTATGTTCACAGACACAATACCCTCTAAAAAAAGGCCCAAGTGTGTGTCATTAACCCCGGTAATATTAACACCCCCCCCCCGGGGATTTCCTGGTATGACCTGATAACCTCCTGTACATTCAACCCCTGATGTGTTAACCCCCTCCTTGGTAACATTAAACCCCCCCAGGGAATTTCCTGCCATGACCTCATGTCCGAATTTTACCAGTCACCAAATCTCTTAACCCCCCCCCCCTGGGAAGATCCTGGTATGACCAGATAACCCCCTGGAGGACTTATCCCCCGGTAACGTTAACCCCCCCTGGGAAATTTGTTCATATGACCAGACAATATCCTGACGAAATTAAACCCCCTCTTGTCTTAACCTCCTTAACATTAATCACCCACCCAGGGAATTTCTCGCCTTGACTAGATAGTCTCCTGGTGATATTAAACCCCCTGTTCGACTTAAAATACTGCCTTGAGGTCGGTTTTTATTATGTTTATTACTAAACAATTCAAGATAGCTGACCCGTGCAGGACTTTTCTCCCGAGCTCATTTTGGCTTAAACCTTAGGTCGTAGATCAGATCTGAGGGCACAATCGAAAGACAAAATTAAATTTCCGAACAAGAAAGGGTCCAGTACACTTTTTGTCGTATCTCTAACGGTTTAACCGCAAAATTGCCCTCAAAGTCAAAAGTTTTTACGAATCCGGAAAAAAAAATCTATGAAAAAGGGTCAATTTTTAAATCCCTTGTCATTTACTTAATGTCCGGACTTAACCAGTCACCGAATTCCGCTTATCCCCGAATTTGCAAAGCGTTTACTTTGGGGGCCTGGGGGCGTAGCACCCCAGCGAGCCGAAGGCGAGTCTAATATATATACAAACCGCATGTGTAACTGACTGACTGACTGACTCACTCACTACACGTATACTAATTCTAACCTACTTCCAGATGAGTTAGAGACTTGAAATTTGGTACACAGATAGCTTTCCACGTGTAACCACCAGGAAAATCCCGAAAAGTGAGAATTTTTCATTTTCAAACCCCTCAAAATAAATTCCCATAGATAAATCGCGCATTCTTCACCCCTGCAGGCATTTTTTGTAAGCCCGATAGCGGGCGAACCGTCCGTTGGAGCTATGCTCGGATCTGACGGAAAATTTTTCATGGTCAGGAATGACAGTGAACTACAAAAAAGGTCTAATGACTTTTTGCTCTATCTTCCATGGTTAAGCGACAAAACGCTCGAACATTTGAAATTCCAGAGATTTTTTCGATAAAAATAATGTTTCAAGCCCGATAGCGGCCGAACCGTTGGTCGTAGCTCAAATCTGATTGACCCATCAAATTAGCAAAATTGCGCGATCTATCAGAAAAGGGTCCAGTAAATCTCTTGTTGCCCTTAATCTCGATTGTGGTTTGGCCGAAATAAAAAAACGTGATTATGTACCAACTTTTTGTTGTAACTTTTACGCGAAAGGCTTTTGATTTTTTGGGGTCGATTATGGCGGCGGAGAAACCATGTGGTCGCGAGGTCAAACAAAAAGAGGACTAGACGTGTTTTATTTAGGAAATAAGATTACCTACAAAAAAGGTTCCAGTGACTTTTTACTACCTATTTCCGGCCTTAGTTTGACCGGCCAACAAAACGCGATTAAGTGAAAATATGGGACATTTTTCGCCTAAAAAATGTTACGCCGATTGTTGTTGCCCTTGCAGGGTTTTCCTTTGAAGCCCGATAGGCGAGAGGCGAACAATCGCTTAGAGCTAGCTTCTCGATCTGACGAAAAATTTCATGGTCTCAAAGGACATGAAGTGAACTTACAAATGAAAAGGTCCCAGTGAACCTATTTTGCTATATCTCAATTGGTTTGGCCCGCAAAACGCGATTAACATTAAAATATTTTGAAAATTTTCGCCGGCTAACGCAATTATTACCTTTCGGGCTCGATAGCGCCCTAAACCGGTTGACGTAGCTGCGGTAGCTCAAAACAAATTTTTCAATGGGATTTAGTAAAATCGCGTGAATTCTACAAAAAAGGTCAAGATAACTTCATAGCCCTATCCCCCAATGGTTTGGGCCCGACATGTATAACGTCCCGTTATAAAGTAAATCGATTTTTTAAGTTTAGAAAACAACTGCAAGCATTTTTTGTTTTCTGTCTGGCTCTATATTCAGACATAATTCTTAGGTTCTAGGCCAGACATAAAAATTTATTTATAATACAAAACTAATGCGATGTTACACAAAAAGTTCCAGTGACTTTTTACTCTATCTTCCCCATGGTTTTAGCCGTTTTTAAAACGTGATTATGTCGAAAATTTCACTTAAAAACTTACATTTTGGGCTCGATATGGAGGCCTCGAACCGCTTGGCCGTAGCTTAAATGTAAAACTTTTTCATAACCAGCTATTTATGAAATCAACAAAAACGGGCCAGTAGCTTTTTGTCGTTTATCTTTCCGTATGCCTGGTTTAATTGCTCCTAAAAGGGCAAATTCACTTTGTCGTCCAATTTTAGGGGTTTTTTAAAATCTTAGCAACTATATACTTAGTGCGATTCGTCGCTGGTTACCAGATTGAACCTTGTATTAGCTTGACGTTACCGAGTGACTAAAACCCCCCTCCCGACGTCGGGGAAGTTGGCTGAGCGTTAGTGAAGTTTCCGCGCACTAGTAGATAGAGGACAAGAGTGTTTTTTTTTTATTATGGTTCCAAAGACACAACACCCTCTAAAATAAGCCCACGTGTGTCACTTAACCCCTCGTAACATTAATCCCCCCCGGGAATTCTAATTCATATGACCAGGACAATATTCCTGACTAAATTAAAAACCCCCTGATGTCCACTTAACCCCTCTTTAAAACCTTAATCACCACGCTCCCCCCGGGAATTTCCGTGCAGCAGGTGACAAACGATAAAACCTACTGAAGCAAATTAAAAACCCCTTAAAAAACAACTTTAAAAATACATGACTCAGCAGGTTGGGAGTGGTTTTTTGTTATATTTAACAACCCTAAACAATTTCACAATAGCCCACCAGTGGCAGTCCCTTTCATCCACAGGCTCCGTAACTGGTCTAAACCAGACGTCATAGCTAAAATCGGACACCTGAATCGAAAGAATTAAAATTAAATGTTCCGACAAAGAAAAGGTCCCAGTCGCAACTTTTTTCTCGGTATCTCTAACGGTTTAAGGCCACAAAACGCCCTCAAAAGTCAAAAGTTTTGGGTAAATCCGGAAAATTTAAACTATGGTATACATACGTGCACTCTGACTTTAGTTGATAAAACCAAATTCTTCTTGTCTCCAAATTTCACGAACACATAAACTTTAACTCTTCTAACCACATTCAATTGATTAATATTTATACACCACACATCTTTTGGCTGAGCGTTTAGCGAAGCATTACGAACCCGTAAGATTCTCGAGAAACGGATACATAAAATTTGGAATATCTTTCACGTCTGAATTATAAACCAAATACACCCGAACTGACGCTTAAATCCCGCCGAATTTAGCCAACACCCAAATGGGGGCCTGGGGGCGTAGCCCCCAGCGAGCCGAAGGCGAGTCTAATATATATACAACCGCATGTGTAACTGACTGACTGACTCACTGACTCACGTTATACTAATTCTAACCTACTTCCAGATGAGTTAGAGACTTGAAATTTGGTACACAGATAGCTTTCCACGTGTAACCACCAGGAAAATCCCGAAAAGTGAGAATTTTTCATTTTCAACCCCTCAAAAAAATTCCCAAAAAATCGCGCATTCTTCACCCCTGCAGGCATTTTTTGTAAGCCCGATAGCGGGCGAACCGTTGGAGCTAGCTCGGATCTGACGGAAAATTCATAGTCAGGAATGAAGTGAACTACAAAAAAGGTCTAATGACTTTTTGCTCTATCTTCCATGGTTAAGCGACAAAACGCTCGAACATTTGTAATTCCAGAGATTTTTTTTCGATAAAAAATAATGTTTCAAGCCCGATAGCGGCCGAACCGTTGGTCGTAGCTCAAATCTGATTGACCCATCAAATTAGCAAATTGCGCGATCTACAGAAAAGGTCCAGTAATCTTTTGCCCTGTCTCGATTGGTTTGGCCGAAAAACGTGATTATGTACAATTTTGTTGTAACTTTTACGCGAAACTTTTGTTTTTGGGGTCGATAGCGGCGAAACCATTGGTCGGAGGTCAAAAATAAGACTAACGTTTTATTTAGGAAATAAGATGACCTACAAAAAAGGTCCAGTGACTTTTTACTATATTACCCTTAGTTTGACCGCAAAAACGCGATTAAGTGAAAATATTGGACATTTTCGCCTAAAAATTTAAATTCCGGGCTTGATAGCGGCCTAAACGGTTGGTCGTAACTCAAAACAAATTTTAAACGGGATTTAGGAAAATCACGTGATCTACAGCAAAAGGTTCAGTGACTTCGGGAGTTGGCTGAGCGTTAGCTAAGCGTCAATAGTAGATAGGGACAGAGGAATATTTATTATGTTCACAGACACAATACCCTCTAAAAAAAGGCCCAAGGTGTGTCATTAACCCCCGGTAATATTAACCACCCCCCCCGGGGATTTCCTGGTATGACCTGATAACCTCTGTACATTCAACCCCCTGATGTGTTAACCCCCCCCTGGTAACATTAAACCCCCCCAGGGAATTTCCTGCCATGACCTCATGTCCGAAATTTTACCAGTCACCAAATCTCTTAACCCCCCCCCTGGGAAGATCCTGGTATGACCAGATAACCCCCTGGAGAACTTATCCCCCGGTAACGTTAACCCCCCCTGGGAATTTGTTCATATGACCAGACAATATCCTGACGAAATTAAACCCCCTCTTGTCTTAACCTCCTTAACATTAATCACCCACCCAGGGAATTTCTCGCCTTGACTAGATTGTCCTCACTGGTGATATTAAACCCACCCCCTGTTCGACTTAAAATACTGCCTTGAGGTCGGTTTTTATTATGTTTATACTAAACAAATTCAAGATAGCTGACCCGTGCAGACTTTTCTCCCGAGCTCATTTCTGGCTAAACCATAGGTCGTAGATCAGATCTGAGGGCAACAATCGAAAGGACAAAATTAAATTTCCAACAAGAAAGGTCCAGTCACTTTTTGTCGTATCTCTAACGGTTTAACCGCAAAATGCCCTCAAAGTCAAAAGTTTTTACGAATCCGGAAAAAAATCTAATGAAAAAGGTCAATTTTTAAATCCCTTGTCATTTACTTAATGTCCGGACTTAACCAGTCACCGAATTCCGCTTATCCCCTAATTTTGCAAGCGTTTACTTTGGGGGCCTGGGGGCGTAGCCCCCAGCGAGCCGAAGGCGAGTCCTATATATATACAACCGCATGTGTAACTGACTGACTGACTCACTGATATACTAATTCTAACCTACTTCCAGATGAGTTAGAGACTTGAAATTTTGGTACACAGATAGCTTTCCACGTGTAAACCACCAGGAAAAATCCCGAAAAGTGAGAATTTTTCATTTTCAAACCCCTCAAAAAAATTCCCAAAAAATCGCGCATTCTTCTTCACCCTTGCAGGCATTTTTTGTAAGCCCGATAGCGGGCGAACCGTTGGAGCTAGCTCGGATCTGACGGAAAATTCATGGTCAGGAATGAAGTGAACTACAAAAAAAGGTCTAATGACTTTTTGCTCTATCTTCCATGGATTAAGCGACAAAAACGCTCGAACATTTGAAATTCCAGAGATTTTTTTCGATAAAAAATAATGTTTCAAGCCCGATAGCGGCCCGAACCGTTGGTCGTAGCTCAAATCTGATTGACCCATCAAATTAGCAAATTGCGCGATCTACAGAAAAGGTCCAGTAATCTTTTGCCCTATCTCGATTGGTTTGGGCCGAAAAAACGTGATTATGTACAATTTTGTTTGTAACTTTTACGCGAAACTTTTGTTTTTTGGGGTCGATAGCGGCGAAACCATTGGTCGGAGGTCAAAATAAGACTAACGTTTTATTTAGGAAATAAGATGACCTACAACAAAAGGTCCAGTGACTTTTTACTATATTTCCCTTAGTTTGACCGCAAAACGCGATTAAGTGAAAATATTTGGACATTTTCGCCTAAAAATTTACATTCCGGGGCTTGATAGCGGCTAAAACGGTTGGTCGTAACTCAAAACAAATTTTAAACGGGATTTAGGAAATCACGTGATCTACAGAAAAGGTTCAGTGACTTCGGGAGTTGGCTGAGCGTTAGCTAAGCGTCAATAGTAGATAGGGACAGAGGAATATTTATTATGTTCACAGACACAATACCCTCTAAAAAAGGCCCAAGTGTGTCATTAACCCCGGTAATATTAACCACCCCCCCGGGGATTTCCTGGTATGACCTGATAACCTCCTGTACATTCAACCCCCTGATGTGTTAACCCCCACTGGTAACATTAAACCCCCCCAGGGAATTTCCTGCCATGACCTCATGTCCGAATTTTACCAGTCACCAAATCTCTTAACCCCCCCCCTGGGAAGATCCTGGTATGACCAGATAACCCCCTGGAGACTTATCCCCCGGTAACGTTAACCCCCCTGGGAATTTGTTCATATGACCAGACAATATCCTGACGAAATTTAAACCCCCTCTTGTCTTAACCTCCTTAACATTAATCACCCACCCAGGGAATTTCTCGCCTTGACTAGATAGTAGTCTCCTGGTGATATTAAAACCCCCTGTTCGACTTAAAATACTGCCTTGAGGTCGGTTTTTTATTATGTTTATACTAAACACAATTCAAGATAGCTGACCCGTGCAGACTTTTTCTCCGAGCTCATTTCTGGCTAAACCATAGGTCGTAGATCAGATCTGAGGGCACAATCGGAAGACAAAATTAAATTTCCAACAAGAAAGGTCCAGTTCACTTTTTGTCGTATCTCTAACGGTTTAACCGCAAAATGCCTCTCAAAGTCAAAAGTTTTTACGAATCCGGAAAAAAATCTATGAAAAAGGTCAATTTTTTTATATCCCTTGTCATTTACTTAATGTCCGGACCTTAACCAGTCACCGAATTCCGCTTATCCCCCGAATTTGCAAGCGTTTACTTTGGGGGCCTGGGGGCGTAGCCCCCAGCGAGCCGAAGGCGAAGTCCTATATAATATACAGCCGCATGTGTAAACTGACTGACTGACTCACTCACTGACTGACAGATATATACAAAATTCTAACATACTTCTAGAAGTGCTGGAAACTTGAAATTTGGCATGCAGGTACCTTTCGCAATATGACCCAGAGGAAAAAGTCTGAAAACCGGACTTTTTTGTTTTTAAACCCCTCAAAAAAATTCGCAAAAATTCGCGGCATTTTTTCTCCCCTGCAGGCAATTTCTTGTAAGACCGATAGTGGGCGAACCGTTGGAGGTTAGCTTCGATTCTGACGAAAAATTCATGGTCAGGAAATGAAGTGAACTACAAAAAAGGTCCAGTGACTTTTTGCTCTATCTTTCCATGGTTAAGTGACAAAACGCTCGAACATTTGACATTCCAGAGATTTTTTTTCCGATAAAAAATAATGTTTCGAGCCCGATAGCGGCCGAACGGTAGGTCGTAGCTCAAATCTGATTGATCCATCAAATTAGCAAATTACGTGATCTACAGAAAAGCTTCAGTGACGTTTTGCCCTATCTCCAATTGGTTTGGTCGAAAAACGTGATTATGTGCAATTTTGTTTGTAATTTTTCTCGTGAAAACTTTGTTTTTTGGGGTCGAGAGTGGGCGAAACAAATGGTCGGAGGTCAAAAATAAAACAAAGGTTAGATTTAGGAAATAAATATGATCTACAAAACATGTTCAGTGACCTTTTACTATATCTCCATTAGTTTGACCGCAAAACGCGATTAAGTGAAAATATTTGGAAAATTTTCGCCTACAAATTTACATTCCGGGCTTGATAAGCGGCTAAAAACGGTTGGTCGTAGCTCAAATCAGATTTTCTATGGATTTAGAAAATCACGTGATCTACAAAAAAACGTTCAGTAAACATTTTGCCCTATCCTCAACGGTTTGGCCGCATAAACGCGTTTTTTAAAGTTTTGATTTTTTTGAGTTTTAACGTGAGATTTTTGTTTTCTGGGCTCTATTTCAGAACAAAACCTTAGTTTTAGCCTAGACTAAAAATTTGATTTTAATACAAAATAATGCGATCTACACACAAAGGTCCAGTGGACCTTTTACTCTATCTTCCATGATTTAGCCGTAAAACGTTAATTATATTGTAAAATTTCACTTAAAAACTTACTTTTCGTGCTTGATAGTGGCCGAACCGTTGGTCCTAGCTTAAATGTAAAACTTTTTGTAAGTAGCTATTCATAGGATCTACAAAAAAGGTCTAGTAGCTTTCTGTCGTTTATCTTTCCGTTAAGCCTGATAAATGCTATAAATGGCTAATTCTTTGTCGTCAATTTTAGGTGTTTTAAATTTTGCAACTATAATTAGTGCGATTCATGCTGGTTCCAGATTGGACTTGTATTACTCCCATTAACGACTGTGACTACAACCCCCCCCCCTCCACATCGGGAGTTGGCTGAGCGTTAGTGAAGCTTCAATAGTAGATAGGGACAGAGTGCTTTTTTAATTAATTTTAATGAAATAGTGATTCCTTATCAACACTCTGGTATGGAATGAAAATTTCCGAAGTAATATAAACCCCCTGATCAACGTTTTTATTTTGATAAAAATTACTGTACACATATTCTCGTAGCATCAGACACACATTTTCCAGAAAAGTACCAAGCGTTCTAATAACTCCCGATAACATTAACCCCCCTCCCGGGAATTTCCTGGTTGATGCACTCCTGATTAAAAACAAACCCCCTGATCAACTTAATAATCTAATAAAGGCAGTTTTAAAATTTATTTACACTAAATCTGTTTACACAACAGCTGACCGGTGCAGACTTTTATCCCAAGCGTTGTACCGACTAAACCATAGGTCGTAGATCAAATCTGAGGTCACAATCGAAAAAACAAAATTAAATTTCCGACAAGAACAGTCCAGTCCACTTTTTGTCGTATCTCTAACGGTTAAGCCGTAAAATGCTCTTTAAATCAAAACTTTGGTTAAAATTAGTAAAACGACTGACTAGTATACGTCTACTGGAGCACATCGTGAATTGGCTGAGCGTTAGCGAAAGGATACATTAAACACCCCTGGGATTTCCTTGTATGAGACCATATAACCTCCTGAGTACATTAAACCCCCTGATGTGTTAACCACCCATGGTAACATTAAACCCCCCCCCCCCCCAGGGGATTTCCAGGCATGAACTCATGTCCGAATTTTAACAATCACCAAATCCCTCCTATCCCGGAATATGCAAGCGTAAATTTTAACCGCTCATCCCCGAATTTGCAAGCGTACATCATGGGGGCCTGGGGGCGTAGCCCCCAGCGAGCCGAAGGCGAGTCCCATAATATATACAGCCGCAAATGTGATACTGACTGACTCCACTGACTGACCATATATATACAAATTCTAACATACTTCTAGAAGTGCTGGAAACTTGAAATTTTGGCATGCAGGTACCTTTTTGCAATATGACCCGGAGGAAAAAGTCTGAAAACCTGATATTTTTACTTTTTAAAACCCTTCAAAAAAAATTAAAAAACCGGTTGAAAAAAACTGGTTAAAAACTGGTTGTAGTTTTTTGCTTTAGAGAGCCGTCTAGCGAATAAAACCGTTGGTCGTAGCTCAAATCTAATTTTTGAGGGGATTTAGCGAATTGTCTGATCTACAAAATAGACACATTAGATTTTTCCCACATCTCTACCGATCAACCCGTAAAATGCGTCCAAAATTCGAAAATTTTGATCGAATTTTTGGCAATTTTCGCTTGTAGACCTTTTGTTTGAGGCTCTGTAGTGTCTAAATCCGTAGGTCGTAGCTCGGATCTGACGAAAAAACGCTAGTGTGGAGTGAAGCGATCTACAAAAAGGTCCAGTGACTTTTTGCTCTATCTCCATTGGTTTGGCCCGCAAAACGCGATTAAGTGAAAACATTTTTGAAAAATTTTGCCCAAAAATTTTTACCTTTCGGGCTCGATAGCGCCTAAACGGTTGGTCGTAGCTCAAAATAAATTTTCAACGGGATTTAGTAAACGGCGTGATCTACAAAAAAAGGTCAAGTAACATATTTGCTCTATCCCCAATGGGTTTGGCCGCATTAACGCGTTTTTAAAGTATCGATTTTTACAAGTTTTACGTGAGATATTGTTTTCTGGGCTCCGTTGCAGACAAATATTTAGGTTTAGGCCAATTTAAAAATTTGATTTTAATACAAAATAGTGCGATCTACAAAAAAGGTCCAGTGGTTCTGTTACCCTATTTTCCATGGTTTTAGCCGTAAAACGTGATTATTTTGAAAATTTCACTTAAAAACTTACCTTCCGGGCTCGATTATGGCCGAACCGTTGGCCCTAGCTTAAATGTAAAATTTTTTGTAACTAGCTATTGATAGGATCTATCAAATGAGGTTCAGCAGCTTTATATCATCGTTTATCTTTCCGTAAGCCTGGTAAATGCTCTAAAAGGCAAATTCTTTGTCGTCAATTTTAGGGGTTTTAAAATCTTGCAACTATAATTAGTGCGATTCATGCTGGTTCCAGATTGACAATGTATTAATACGTTAACGAGTGACTAAAACCCCCCTCCAAATCGGGAGTTGGCTGGGCGTTAGTGAAGCTTCAAAAGTAGATAGGGACAGAGTTTTTATTACGTTCACAGACACAACACCCTCTAAAATAGGGCCCTCGTGTGTCATTAACCCCTTGTAACATTAACCCCCCCCCGGGAATTTATTCATATGATGACCAAAAAATTTCCTGACTAAATTAAAACCCCCTGATGTCTTAACCCCCTTTTAACATTAATCCCCCCCCCCCCGGAAATTTCCCGGCATGACAAAGATAAACCTCTGAGCAAAATTAAACCCCCTAAACAACTTAAAAAATAATGACTCAGGGTTGGGTACCAAACTACTTATTGTATCGCAGAATAAAAATTTGATTTTATTACTAATTAATGCGATCTACAAAAAAGGTCCAGTGACATTTTGCTCTATCTCCATTGGTATCGGCCTAATAAATGTAAATATTTCGTTATTTCTTTTTAATAACTTTGTTTCTAGAAGTCGATAGCGGCCAAACGGTTAGTTTCTACCTTAAATTCTAAAAACTTTTTATGGCTATAAATTGATGGGATCTACAAAAAAGGTAATGTAACTATTTTGTTGTATGTCCTTTAATAAGCCAGAAAAACCGCTTATAAATAGCTAAATATTTGTCGTAGATTGTGCAATTTTTGGAGTTTTTTAAATTATTATGTGACTAATATTTGTGTAATTCATTCCAGATTCAGTTTGCACTTGCTTTGATACGTTAACGAGTGAATACAACTCCACATTAGAAACTGGCTGAGCGTTAGTTAAGCGTCAATAGTAGATAGGGACAGAGAAAGATTTTATTATGTTCACAGACACAACACCCTCTAAAATAGGCCCAAGTGTGTCATTAACCCCCGGTAATATTAAGCCCCCCCGGGGATTTTCCTGGTATGAACCTGATAACCTCCTGAGTACATTCAACCCCCTGATGTGTTAACCCCCCTGGTAACATTAAACCCCCCAGGGAATTTCCTGGCATGACCTCATGTCCGAATTTTGACCAGTCCACCAAATCTCTTAATAACCCCCCCCCCTGGGAAGTTCCTGGTTATGACCAGATAACCCCCCCCGGAGTCTTATCCCCCGGTAAACGTTAACCCCCCCCTGGGAATTTGTTCATATGACCAGACAATATCCTGACGAATTTAAACCCCCTGATGTCCTAACCCCCTTAACATTAATCACCCCCCCCCCGGGAATTTCTCGCCTTGACTAGATAGTCTCCTGGTGACATTAAACCCCCTGTTCCACTTAAAATACTGCCTTAAGGTCGGTTTTTATTATGTTTTATACTAAACTAATCCAATCCAAGATAGCTTGACCCGTGCAGACTTTTCTTTTTCTCCCGAGCTCTTTCCTGGCTAAACCATAGATCGTAGATCAAATCTGAGGGCACAATCTTAAAATTAAATTTCCGACAAGAAAGGTTCAGTCACTTTTTGTCGTATCTCTAACGGTTAAGCCACAAAATGGCCCTAGAGTCAAAACTTTGATAAAAACTGGAAAATTCAAAAAAAATAGGTCTAATACTATTCCCGAATTCCGCTTATCCCCAAATTTGGACAACACCCCAAAAGGGGGCCTGGGGTGTGTCATTAACCCCAGGTAACATTACCCACCCCCCGGGATTTCCTGGTATGACCGGATAACCTCCTGAGTACATTAAACCCCCTGAAATGTGAACCCCCCCGGTAATATTAAACCCGCCTGGGAATTTCCTGGCATGACCTCATGTCCGAATTTTTAACCAATCACCAAATCGCTTAGCCCTCCCTTTGGGAAATTCCCGGTATGACCATATAACCCCCCGATGTCTTAACCCTTGGTAACGTTAACCCCCCCCTTTGAATTCCTTGTATGACCTCATGTCCGAATTTTACCTATCAATAAACCACTCTTATCCCCTAATTTGGCAAACACCCTAAAGGGGGCCCGGCAACATTAAACCCCCCCCAGGGAATTTCCTGGAATGACCAGACAATCACCAGAATAAATGAAACCCCCTGATGTCTTAACCCCCGTTTAACATTAAACCTTCCCTCAGGGAATTTTCCTGGATGACCAGACAATCTCCTGAGTAAATTACACCACTGATATCTTAACCCCACCCGGAAATTTCCTAGTATTACCAAACAATCTCTGGAGTAAATCAAAACCCTGATGTCTTAACCCCCGGTAACATTAACCCTCCCCAGGGAATTTTCCTGGCATGGCTAGAATTTATTTCTCTGATTTAACCAGTCACCGAATACCGCATATCCCCGAATTTTGGGAAACACCCAAAAGCGGGCCTGGGGGCGTAGCCCCCAGCGAGCCGAAGGCGAGTCTAATATATATAACAACCGCATGTGTAACTGACTGACTGACTGACTCACGTATACTAATTCTAACCTACTTCCAGATGAGTTAGAGACTTGAAATTTGGTACACAGATAAGCTTTCCACGTGTAACCACCAGGAAAATCCCGAAAAGTGAGAATTTTTCATTTTCAACCCCTCAAAAAAAATTCCCAAAAAATCGCGCATTCTTCACCCCTGCAGGCATTTTTTGTAAGCCCGATAGCGGGCGAACCGTTGGAGCTAGCTCGGATCTGACGGAAAAATTCATAGTCAGGAATGAAGTGAACTACAAAAAAGGTCTAATGACTTTTTGCTCTATCTTTCCATGGTTTAAGCGACAAAAACGCTCGAACATTTGTAATTTCCAGAGATTTTTTCGATAAAAATAATGTTTCAAGCCCGATAGCGGCCGAACCGTTGGTCGTAGCTCAAATCTGATTGACCCATCAAATTAGCAAATTGCGCGATCTACAGAAAAGGTCCAGTAATCTTTTTGCCCTGTCTCGATTGGTTTGGCCGAAAAACGTGATTATGTACAATTTTGTTGTAACTTTTACGCGAAACTTTTGTTTTTGGGGTCGATAGCGGCGAAACCATTGGTCGGAAGGTCAAAATAAGACTAACGTTTTATTTAGGAAATAAGATGACCTACAAAAAAGGTCCAGTGACTTTTTACTATATTTCCCTTAGTTTGACCGCAAAACGCGATTAAGTGAAAATATTGGACATTTTCGCCTAAAAATTTACATTCCGGGCTTGATAGCGGCTAAACGGTTGGTCGTAACTCAAAACAAATTTTTAAACGGGATTTAGGAAATCACGTGATCTACAGAAAAGGTTCAGTGACTTCGGGAGTTGGCTGAGCGTTAGCTAAGCGTCAATAGTAGATAGGGACAGAGGAATATTTATTATGTTCACAGACACAATACCCTCTAAAAAAGGCCCAAGTGTGTCATTAACCCCCGGTAATATTAACCACCCCCCCCGGGGATTTCCTGGTATGACCTGATAACCTCCTGTACATTCAACCCCCTGATGTGTTAACCCCCCTGGTAACATTAAACCCCCCCCAGGGAATTTCCTGCCATGACCTCATGTCCGAATTTTAGCCAGTCACCAAATCTCTTAACCCCCCCCCTGGGAAGATCCTGGTATGACCAGATAACCCCCTGGAGACTTATCCCCCGGTAACGTTAACCCCCCCTGGGAATTTGTTCATATGAACCAGACAATATCCTGACGAAATTAAACCCCCTCTTGTCTTAACCTCCTTAACATTAATCACCCACCCAGGGAATTTCTCGCCTTGACTAGATAGTCTCCTGGTGATATTAAACCCCCTGTTCGACTTAAAATACTGCCTTGAGGTCGGTTTTTTATTATGTTTATACTAAACAATTCAAGATAGCTGACCCCGTGCAGACTTTTCTCCCGAGCTCATTTCTGGCTAAACCATAGGTCGTAGATCAGATCTGAGGGCACAATCGAAAGACAAAATTAAATTTCCAACAAGAAAGGTCCAGTCACTTTTTGTCGTATCTCTAACGGTTTTAACCGCAAAATGCCCTCAAAGTCAAAAGTTTTTACGAATCCGGAAAAAAATCTATGAAAAAGGTCAATTTTTTAAATCCCTTGTCATTTACTTAATGTCCCGGACTTAACCAGTCACCGAATTCCGCTTATCCCCTAATTTGCAAGCGTTTACTTTGGGGGCCTGGGGCGTAGCCCCCAGCGAGCCGAAGGCGATCCCATATATATAACCAAGCCGCATGTGATATCTGGACTTGACTCACTGACTGACATATATATACAAATTCTAACATACTTCTAGAAGTGCTGGAAACTTGAAATTTGGCATGCAGGTACCTTTTGCAATATGACCCGGAGGAAAAGTCTGAAAACCTGATATTTTTACTTTTTTAAAACCCTTCAAAAAAATTAAAAACCGGTTGAAACTGGTTTAAAAACTGGTGTAGTTTTTTGCTTTAGAGAGCCGTCTAGCGAATAAACCGTTGGTCGTAGCTCAAATCTAATTTTTGAGGGGATTTAGCGAATTGTCTGATCTAACAAAATAGACACATTAGATTTTCCACACATCTCTACCGATCAACCCGTAAAAATGCGTCCAAAAATCGAAAATTTTTGTCGAATTTTTGGCAATTTTCGCGTTGTAGACTTTTGTTTGAGGCTCTGTAGTGTCTAATCCGTAGGTCGTAGCTCGGATCTGACGAAAAAACGCTAGTGTGGAGTGAAGCGATCTACAAAAAAGGTCCAGTGACTTTTTGCTCTATCTCCATTGGTTTGGCCGCAAAACGCGATTAAGTGAAAACATTTTGAAAATTTTGCCCAAAAATTTACCTTTCGGGCTCGATAGCGCCTAAACGGTTGGTCGTAGCTCAAAATAAATTTTCAACGGGATTTAGTAAACGGCGTGATCTACAAAAAAGTGTCAAGTAACATATTGCTCTATTCCCCAATGGTTTTGGCCGCATTACGCGTTTTAAAGTATCGATTTTACAAGTTTTACGTGAGATATTGTTTTCTGGGCTCCGTTGCAGACAAATATTTAGGTTTAGGCCAATTTTAAAAAAAATTTGATTTTAATACAAAATAGTGCGATCTAACAAAAAAGGTCCAGTGGTCTGTTACCCTATTTTCTCATGGTTTTAGCCGTAAAACGTGATTTATTTTGAAAATTTCCACTTAAAAACTTACCTTCCGGGGCTCGATTTATGGCCGAACCCGTTGGCCCTAGCTTAAATGTAAAATTTTTTTTGTAACTAGCTATTGATAGGATCTACAAATGAGGTTTCAGCAGCTTTATATCGTTTATCTTTCCGTAAGCCTGGTAAATGCTCTAAAAGGCAAATTCTTTGTCGTCAATTTTAGGGGTTTTAAATCTTGCAACTATAATTAGTGCGATTCATGCTGGTTCCAGATTGACAATGTATTAATACGTTAACGAGTGACTAAAACCCCCCTCCAAATCGGGAGTTGGCTGGGCGTTAGTGAAGCTTCAAAAGTAGATAGGGACAGAGTTTTTATTACGTTCACAGACACAACACCCTCTAAAATAGCCCTCGTGTGTCATTAACCCCTTGTAACATTAACCCCCCCCCCGGGAATTTATTCATATGACCAAAAAATTTCCTGACTAAATTAAACCCCCTGATGTCTTAACCCCCTTAACATTAATCATTCCCTGGCGGTGGGGGGGCAATTCCCCCCCCCGGAAATTTCCCGGCATGACAAGATAAACCTCTGAGCAAATTAAACCCCCTAAACAACTTAAAAATAATGACTCAGGGTTGGGTACAAACTACTTATTGTATCGCAGAATAAAAATTTGATTTTATTACTAATTAATGCGATCTACAAAAAAGGTCCAGTGACATTTTGCTCTATCTCCATTGGTTCGGCTAATAAATGTAAATATTTCGTTATTTCTTTTTAATAACTTTGTTTCTAGAGTCGATAGCGGCCAAACGGTTAGTTCTACCTTAAATCTAAAAACTTTTATGGCTATAAATTGATGGGATCTACAAAAAAGGTAATGTAACTATTTGTTGTATGTCCTTTAATAAGCCAGAAAAAACGCTATAAATAGCTAAATATTTGTCGTAGATTGGCAATTTTTGGAGTTTTTAAATTATTATGTGACTAATATTTGTGTAATTCATTCCAGATTCAGTTTTGCACTTGCTTTGATACGTTAACGAGTGAATACAACTCCACATTAGAAACTGGCTGAGCGTTAGTTAAGCGTCAATAGTAGATAGGGACAGAGAAAGATTTTATTATGTTCACAGACACAACACCCTCTAAAATAGGCCCAAGTGTGTCATTAACCCCCGGTAATATTAAGCCCCCCCGGGGATTTCCTGGTATGACCTGATAACCTCCTGAGTACATTCAACCCCCTGATGTGTTAACCCCCCTGGTAACATTAAACCCCCCCAGGGAATTTCCTGGCATGACCTCATGTCCGAATTTGACCAGTCACCAAATCTCTTAACCCCCCCCTGGGAAGTTCCTGGTATGACCAGATAACCCCCCGGAGTCTTATCCCCCGGTAACGTTAACCCCCCCTGGGAATTTGTTCATATGACCAGACAATATCCTGACGAATTTAAACCCCCTGATGTCTAACCCCCTTAAACATTAATCACCCCCCCCCCCCGGGAATTTCTCGCCTTGACTAGATAGTCTCCTGGTGATATTAAACCCCCTGTTCGACTTAAAATACTGCCTTGAGGTCGGTTTTTATTATGTTTATACTAAACAATTCAAGATAGCTGACCCGTGCAGACTTTTTCTCCCGAGCTCATTTCTGGCTAAACCATAGGTCGTAGATCAGATCTGAGGGCACAATCGAAAGACAAAATTAAATTTCCAACAAGAAAGGTCCAGTCACTTTTTGTCGTATCTCTAACGGTTTAACCGCAAAATGCCCTCAAAGTCAAAAGTTTTTACGAATCCGGAAAAAAAATCTATGAAAAAGGTCAATTTTTAAATCCCTTGTCATTTACTTAATGTCCGGACTTAACCAGTCACCGAATTCCCGCTTATCCCCTAATTTGCAAGCGTTTACTTTGGGGGCCTGGGGGCGTAGCCCCCAGCGAGCCGAAGGCGAGTCCCATATATATACAGCCGCATGTGATACTGACTGACTCACTGACTGACATATATATACAAATTCTAACATACTTCTAGAAGTGCTGGAAACTTGAAATTTGGCATGCAGGTACCTTTTGCAATATGACCCGGAGGAAAAGTCTGAAAACCTGATATTTTTACTTTTTAACCCTTCAAAAAAAATTAAAAAACCGGTTGAAACTGGTTAAAAACTGGTGTAGTTTTTTGCTTTAGAGCCGTCTAGCGAATAAACCGTTGGTCGTAGCTCAAATCTAATTTTTGAGGGGATTTAGCGAATTGTCTGATCTACAAAATAGACACATTAGATTTTCCCACATCTCTACCGATCAACCCGTAAAATGCGTCCAAAATCGAAAAATTTTGTCGAATTTTGGCAATTTTCGCTTGTAGACTTTTGTTTGAGGCTCTGTAGTGTCTAATCCGTAGGTCGTAGCTCGGATCTGACGAAAAAACGCTAGTGTGGAGTGAAGCGATCTACAAAAAAGGTCCAGTGACTTTTTGCTCTATCTCCATTGGTTTGGCCGCAAAACGCGATTAAGTGAAAACATTTTGAAAATTTTGCCCAAAAATTTACCTTTCGGGCTCGATAGCGCCTAAACGGTTGGTCGTAGCTCAAAATAAATTTTCAACGGGATTTAGTAAACGGCGTGATCTACAAAAAAGGTCAAGTAACATATTGCTCTATCCCCAATGGTTTGGCCGCATTACGCGTTTTAAAAGTATCGATTTTACAAGTTTTACGTGAGATATTGTTTTCTGGGCTCCGTTGCAGACAAATATTTAGGTTTAGGCCAATTTAAAAATTTGATTTTAATACAAAATAGTGCGATCTACAAAAAAGGTCCAGTGGTCTGTTACCCTATTTTCCATGGTTTAGCCGTAAAAACGTGATTATTTTGAAAATTTCACTTAAAAACTTACCTTCCGGGCTCGATTATGGCCGAACCGTTGGCCCTAGCTTAAATGTAAAATTTTTTGTAACTAGCTATTGATAGGATCTACAAATGAGGTTCAGCAGCTTTATATCGTTTATCTTTCCGTAAGCCTGGTAAATGCTCTAAAAGGCAAATTCTTTGTCGTCAATTTTAGGGGTTTTAAATCTTGCAACTATAAATTAGTGCGATTCATGCTGGTTCCAGATTGACAATGTATTAATACGTTAACGAGTGACTAAAACCCCCCTCCAAATCGGGAGTTGGCTGGGCGTTAGTGAAGCTTCAAAAGTAGATAGGGACAGAGTTTTTATTACGTTCACAGACACAACACCCTCTAAAATAGGCCCTCGTGTGTCATTAACCCCTTGTAACATTAACCCCCCCCGGGAATTTATTCATATGACCAAAAAATTTCCTGACTAAATTAAACCCCCTGATGTCTTAACCCCCTTTAACATTAATCCCCCCCCCCGGAAATTTCCCGGCATGACAAGATAAACCTCTGAGCAAATTAAACCCCCTAAACAACTTAAAAATAATGACTCAGGGTTGGGTACAAACTACTTATTGTATCGCAGAATAAAAATTTGATTTTATTACTAATTAATGCGATCTACAAAAAAGGTCCAGTGACATTTTGCTCTATCTCCATTGGTTCGGCTAATAAATGTAAATATTTCGTTATTTCTTTTTAATAACTTTGTTTCTAGAGTCGATAGCGGCCAAACGGTTAGTTCTACCTTAAATCTAAAAACTTTTATGGCTATAAATTGATGGGATCTACAAAAAAGGTAATGTAACTATTTGTTGTATGTCCTTTAATAAGCCAGAAAAACGCTATAAATAGCTAAATATTTGTCGTAGATTGGCAATTTTTGGAGTTTTTTAAATTATTATGTGACTAATATTTGTGTAATTCATTCCAGATTCAGTTTGCACTTGCTTTGATACGTTAACGAGTGAATACAACTCCACATTAGAAACTGGCTGAGCGTTAGTTAAGCGTCAATAGTAGATAGGGACAGAGAAAGATTTTATTATGTTCACAGACACAACACCCTCTAAAATAGGCCCAAGTGTGTCATTAACCCCCGGTAATATTAAGCCCCCCCGGGGATTTCCTGGTATGACCTGATAACCTCCTGAGTACATTCAACCCCCTGATGTGTTAACCCCCCTGGTAACATTAAACCCCCCCAGGGAATTTCCTGGCATGACCTCATGTCCGAATTTGACCAGTCACCAAATCTCTTAACCCCCCCCTGGGAAGTTCCCTGGTATGACCAGATAACCCCCCGGAGTCTTATCCCCCGGTAACGTTAACCCCCCCTGGGAATTTGTTCATATGACCAGACAATATCCTGACGAATTTAAACCCCCTGATGTCTAACCCCCTTAACATTAATCACCCCCCCCCCCGGGAATTTCTCGCCTTGACTAGATAGTCTCCTGGTGACATTAAACCCCCTGTTCCACTTAAAATACTGCCTTAAGGTCGGTTTTTATTATGTTTATACTAAACAATCCAAGATAGCTGACCCGTGCAGACTTTTCTCCCGAGCTCTTTCCTGGCTAAACCATAGATCGTAGATCAAATCTGAGGGCACAATCTTAAAATTAAATTTCCGACAAGAAAGGTTCAGTCACTTTTTGTCGTATCTCTAACGGTTAAGCCACAAAATGGCCCTAGAGTCAAAACTTTGATAAAAACTGGAAAATTCAAAAAAATAGGTCTAATACTATTCCGAATTCCGCTTATCCCCAAATTTGGACAACACCCCAAAAGGGGGCCTGGGGTGTGTCATTAACCCCAGGTAACATTACCCACCCCCCGGGATTTCCTGGTATGACCGGATAACCTCCTGAGTACATTAAACCCCCTGAAATGTGAACCCCCCCGGTAATATTAAACCCGCCTGGGAATTTCCTGGCATGACCTCATGTCCGAATTTTACCAATCACCAAATCGCTTAGCCCCCCTTTGGGAAATTCCCGGTATGACCATATAACCCCCCGATGTCTTAACCCTTGGTAACGTTAACAACCCCCCCCCTTTGAATTCCTTGTATGACCTCATGTCCGAATTTTACCTATCAATAAACCACTCTTATCCCCTAATTTGGCAAACACCCTAAAGGGGGCCCGGCAACATTAAACCCCCCCCAGGGAATTTCCTGGAATGACCAGACAATCACCAGAATAAATGAAACCCCCTGATGTCTTAACCCCCGTTAACATTAAACCTTCCCTCAGGGAATTTCCTGGATGACCAGACAATCTCCTGAGTAAATTACACCACTTGATATCTTAACCCCACCCGGAATTTCCTAGTATTACCAAACAATCTCTGGAGTAAATCAAAACCCTGATGTCTTAACCCCCGGTAACATTAACCCCCCCAGGGAATTTCCTGGCATGGCTAGAATTTATTTCTCTGATTTAACCAGTCACCGAATACCGCATATCCCCGAATTTGGGAAACACCCAAAAGCGGGCCTGGGGGCGTAGCCCCCAGCGAGCCGAAGGCGAGTCCTATATATATACAACCGCATGTGTAACTGACTGACTCACTCACGTATACTAATTCTAACCTACTTCCAGATGAGTTAGAGACTTGAAATTTGGTACACAGATAGCTTTCCACGTGTAACCACCAGGAAAATCCCGAAAAGTGAGAATTTTTCATTTTCAACCCCTCAAAAAAATTCCCAAAAAATCGCGCATTCTTCACCCCTGCAGGCATTTTTTGTAAGCCCGATAGCGGGCGAACCGTTGGAGCTAGCTCGGATCTGACGGAAAATTCATAGTCAGGAATGAAGTGAACTACAAAAAAAGGTCTAATGACTTTTTGCTCTATCTTCCATGGTTTAAGCGACAAAACGCTCGAACATTTGTAATTCCAGAGATTTTTTCGATAAAAATAATGTTTCAAGCCCGATAGCGGCCGAACCGTTGGTCGTAGCTCAAATCTGATTGACCCATCAAATTAGCAAATTGCGCGATCTACAGAAAAGGTCCAGTAATCTTTTGCCCTATCTCGATTGGTTTGGCCGAAAAAACGTGATTATGTACAATTTTGTTGTAACTTTTACGCGAAACTTTTGTTTTTGGGGTCGATAGCGGCGAAACCATTGGTCGGAGGTCAAAATAAGACTAACGTTTTATTTAGGAAATAAGATGACCTACAAAAAAGGTCCAGTGACTTTTTACTATATTTCCCTTAGTTTGACCGCAAAACGCGATTAAGTGAAAATATTGGACATTTTCGCCTAAAAATTTACATTCCGGGCTTGATAGCGGCTAAACGGTTGGTCGTAACTCAAAACAAATTTTAAACGGGATTTAGGAAATCACGTGATCTACAGAAAAGGTTTCAGTGACTTCGGGAGTTGGCTGAGCGTTAGCTAAGCGTCAATAGTAGATAGGGACAGAGGAATATTTATTATGTTCACAGACACAATACCCTCTAAAAAAAGGCCCAAGTGTGTCATTAACCCCCAGTAATATTAACCCCCCCCCCCGGGGATTTCCTGGTATGACCTGATAACCTCCTGTACATTCAACCCCCTGATGTGTTAACCCCCCTGGTAACATTAAACCCCCCCAGGGAATTTCCTGCCATGACCTCATGTCCGAATTTTACCAGTCACCAAATCTCTTAACCCCCCCCCCCTGGGAAGATCCTGGTATGACCAGATAACCCCCTGGAGACTTATCCCCCGGTAACGTTAACCCCCCCTGGGAATTTGTTCATATGACCAGACAATATCCTGACGAAATTAAACCCCCTCTTGTCTTAACCTCCTTAACATTAATCACCCACCCAGGGAATTTCTCGCCTTGACTAGATAGTCTCCTGGTGATATTAAACCCCCTGTTCGACTTAAAATACTGCCTTGAGGTCGGTTTTTATTATGTTTATACTAAACAATTCAAGATAGCTGACCCGTGCAGACTTTTCTCCCGAGCTCATTTCTGGCTAAACCATAGGTCGTAGATCAGATCTGAGGGCACAATCGGAAGACAAAATTAAATTTCCAACAAGAAAGGTCCAGTCACTTTTTGTCGTATCTCTAACGGTTTAACCGCAAAATGCCCTCAAAGTCAAAAGTTTTTACGAATCCGGAAAAAAATCTATGAAAAAGGTCAATTTTTATATCCCTTGTCATTTACTTAATGTCCGGACTTAACCAGTCACCGAATTCCGCTTATCCCCGAATTTGCAAGCGTTTACTTTGGGGGCCTGGGGGCGTAGCCCCCAGCGAGCCGAAGGCGAGTCCTATATAATATACAGCCGCATGTGTAACTGACTGACTGACTCACTCACTGACTGACAGATATATACAAATTCTAACATACTTCTAGAAGTGCTGGAAACTTGAAATTTGGCATGCAGGTACCTTTCGCAATATGACCCAGAGGAAAAGTCTGAAAACCGGACTTTTTTGTTTTTTAAACCCCTCAAAAAAAATTCGCAAAAATTCGCGCATTTTTTCTCCCCTGCAGGCATTTCTTGTAAGACCGATAGTGGGCGAACCGTTGGAGGTAGCTTCGATCTGACGAAAAATTCATGGTCAGGAATGAAGTGAACTACAAAAAAGGTCCAGTGACTTTTTGCTCTATCTTCCATGGTTAAGTGACAAAACGCTCGAACATTTGACATTCCAGAGATTTTTTCGATAAAAATAATGTTTCGAGCCCGATAGCGGCCGAACGGTAGGTCGTAGCTCAAATCTGATTGATCCATCAAATTAGCAAATTACGTGATCTACAGAAAAGCTTCAGTGACGTTTTGCCCTATCTCCATTGGTTTGGTCGAAAAACGTGATTATGTGCAATTTTGTTGTAATTTTCTCGTGAAAACTTTGTTTTTGGGGTCGAGAGTGGCGAAACAAATGGTCGGAGGTCAAAATAAAACAAAGGTTAGATTTAGGAAATAATATGATCTACAAAACATGTTCAGTGACCTTTTACTATATCTCCATTAGTTTGACCGCAAAACGCGATTAAGTGAAAATATTTGGAAATTTTCGCCTACAAATTTACATTCCGGGCTTGATAGCGGCTAAACGGTTGGTCGTAGCTCAAATCAGATTTTCTATGGATTTAGAAAATCACGTGATCCACAAAAAACGTTCAGTAACATTTTGCCCTATCCTCAACGGTTTGGCCGCATAACGCGTTTTAAAAGTTTTGATTTTTTGAGTTTTACGTGAGATTTTGTTTTCTGGGCTCTATTTCAGACAAAACCTTAGTTTTAGCCTAGACTAAAAATTTGATTTTAATACAAAATAATGCGATCTACACAAAAGGTCCAGTGACCTTTTACTCTATCTTCCATGATTTAGCCGTAAAACGTAATTATATTGTAAATTTCACTTAAAAACTTACTTTTCGTGCTTGAATAGTGGCCGAACCGTTGGTCCTAGCTTAAATGTAAAACTTTTTGTAAGTAGCTATTCATAGGATCTACAAAAAAGGTCTAGTAGCTTTCTGTCGTTTATCTTTCCGTAAGCCTGATAAATGCTATAAATGGCTAATTCTTTGTCGTCAATTTTAGGTGTTTTAAATTTTGCAACTATAATTAGTGCGATTCATGCTGGTTTCCAGATTGGACTTGTATTACTCCATTAACGAGTGACTACAACCCCCCCCCCTCCACATCGGGAGTTGGCTGAGCGTTAGTGAAGCTTCAATAGTAGATAGGGACAGAGTGCTTTTTAATTAATTTAATGAAATAGTGATTCCTTATCAACACTCTGGTATGGAATGAAAATTTCCGAAGTAATATAAACCCCCTGATCAACGTTTTATTTTGATAAAAATTACTGTACACATATTCTCGTAGCACAGACACACATTTTCCAGAAAAGTACCAAGCGTTCTAATAACTCCCGATAACATTAACCCCCCTCCCGGGAATTTCCTGGTTGATGCACTCCTGATTAAAAAAACCCCCTGATCAACTTAATAATCTAATAAAGGCAGTTTTTAAATTTATTTACACTAAATCTGTTTACACAACAGCTGACCGGTGCAGACTTTTATCCCAAGCGTTGTACCGACTAAACCATAGGTCGTAGATCAAATCTGAGGTCACAATCGAAAAACAAAATTAAATTTCCGACAAGAACAGTCCAGTCACTTTTTGTCGTATCTCTAACGGTTTAAGCCGTAAAATGCTCTTTAAATCAAAACTTTGGTTAAAATTAGTAAAACGACTGACTAGTATACGTCTACTGGAGCACATCGTGAATTGGCTGAGCGTTAGCGAAGGATACATTAAACACACCCTGGGATTTCCTTGTATGACCATATAACCTCCTGAGTACATTAAACCCCCTGATGTGTTAACCACCCTGGTAACATTAAACCCCCCCCCCCAGGGGATTTCCAGGCATGAACTCATGTCCGAATTTTAACAATCACCAAATCCCTCCTATCCCGGAATATGCAAGCGTAAATTTAACCGCTCATCCCCGAATTTGCAAGCGTACATCATGGGGGCCTGGGGGCGTAGCCCCCAGCGAGCCGAAGGCGAGTCCCATATATATACAGCCGCATGTGATACTGACTGACTCACTGACTGACATATATATACAAATTCTAACATACTTCTAGAAGTGCTGGAAACTTGAAATTTGGCATGCAGGTACCTTTTGCAATATGACCCGGAGGAAAAGTCTGAAAACCTGATATTTTTACTTTTTAACCCTTCAAAAAAATTAAAAACCGGTTGAAACTGGTTAAAAACTGGTGTAGTTTTTTGCTTTAGAGCCGTCTAGCGAATAAACCGTTGGTCGTAGCTCAAATCTAATTTTTGAGGGGATTTAGCGAATTGTCTGATCTACAAAATAGACACATTAGATTTTCCCACATCTCTACCGATCAACCCGTAAAATGCGTCCAAAATCGAAAATTTTGTCGAATTTTGGCAATTTTCGCTTGTAGACTTTTGTTTGAGGCTCTGTAGTGTCTAATCCGTAGGTCGTAGCTCGGATCTGACGAAAAAAACGCTAGTGTGGAGTGAAGCGATCTACAAAAAAGGTCCAGTGACTTTTTGCTCTATCTCCATTGGTTTGGCCGCAAAACGCGATTAAGTGAAAACATTTTGAAAATTTTGCCCAAAAATTTACCTTTCGGGCTCGATAGCGCCTAAACGGTTGGTCGTAGCTCAAAATAAATTTTCAACGGGATTTAGTAAACGGCGTGATCTACAAAAAAGGTCAAGTAACATATTGCTCTATCCCCAATGGTTTGGCCGCATTACGCGTTTTAAAGTATCGATTTTACAAGTTTTACGTGAGATATTGTTTTCTGGGCTCCGTTGCAGACAAATATTTAGGTTTAGGCCAATTTAAAAATTTGATTTTAATACAAAATAGTGCGATCTACAAAAAAGGTCCAGTGGTCTGTTACCCTATTTTCCATGGTTTAGCCGTTAAAACGTGATTATTTTGAAAATTTCACTTAAAAACTTACCTTCCGGGCTCGATTATGGCCGAACCGTTGGCCCTAGCTTAAATGTAAAATTTTTTGTAACTAGCTATTGATAGGATCTACAAATGAGGTTCAGCAGCTTTATATCGTTTATCTTTCCGTAAGCCTGGTAAATGCTCTAAAAGGCAAATTCTTTGTCGTCAATTTTAGGGGTTTTAAATCTTGCAACTATAATTAGTGCGATTCATGCTGGTTCCAGATTGACAATGTATTAATACGTTAACGAGTGACTAAAACCCCCCTCCAAATCGGGAGTTGGCTGGGCGTTAGTGAAGCTTCAAAAGTAGATAGGGACAGAGTTTTTATTACGTTCACAGACACAACACCCTCTAAAATAGGCCCTCGTGTGTCATTAACCCCTTGTAACATTAACCCCCCCCGGGAATTTATTCATATGACCAAAAAATTTCCTGACTAAATTAAACCCCCTGATGTCTTAACCCCCTTTAACATTAATCCCCCCCCCCGGAAATTTCCCGGCATGACAAGATAAACCTCTGAGCAAATTAAACCCCCTAAACAACTTAAAAATAATGACTCAGGGTTGGGTTTTTGTTATATTTACACTAAACAATTCACAATAGCCCACCAGTGCAGTCCTTTCTCCACAGCTCCGTACTGGCTAAACCAGACGTCGTAGCTAAAATCGGACACCAGAATCGAAAGATAAAATTAAATTTCCGACAAGAAAGGTCCAGTCACTTTTTCACGTATCTCTAACGGTTAAGCCGCAAAACGCCCTCAAAGTCAAAAGTTTGGGTAAATCCGGAAAAAAATTAAACTATGGTATACATACGTCCTCTGACTTTGGTTAAAACCAAATTCTTCTTGTCTCCAAATTTCACGAACACATAACTTAACTCTTCTACCACATCAATTGATTAATATTATACACCACACATCTTTTGGCTGAGCGTTAGCGAAGCATTACGACCCGTAAGATTCTCGAGAACGGATACATAAAATTATTAAACTTCACGTCTGAATTTAACCAATCACCGAACTACGCTTATCCCCGAATTTAGCCAACACCCAAATGGGGGCCTGGGGGCGTAGCCCCCAGCGAGCCGAAGGCGAGTCCCATATATATACAGCCGCATGTGATACTGACTGACTCACTGACTGACATATATATACAAATTCTTAACATACTTCTAGAAGTGCTGGAAACTTGAAATTTGGCATGCAGGTACCTTTTGCAATATGACCCACAGGAAAAGTCTGAAAACCGGACTTTTTTACTTTTAAACCCCTCAAAAAAAATTAAAAAACCGGTTGAAACTGGTTAAAAAAACTGGTGTAGATTTTTGCTTTAGAGCCGTCTAGCGACTAATCCGTTGGTCGTAGCTCAAATCTAATTTTTGAGGGGTTTTAGCATATTTTATGGTCTACAAAATGGGCCCATTAGATTACCCCGCATCTTTAACCGTTCCACCCGAAAAAAATGCTCTCAAATTCGAAAATTTTGTCAAATTTTGACGATTTTCAATTGCAGACTTTTGTTTGAGGCTCTCTGTAGCGTCTAAACCGTAGGTCGTAGCTCGGATCTGACGAAAAAACGCTAGTGTGGAGTGAAGTGAACTACAAATAAGGTCCAGTAACTTTTTGCCCTATCTCCATCGGTTTGGCCACAAAACGCGTTTAAATGGGAAAATCTTTGAATTTTGTCGTGAAAATTTAGCTTCCGCGCTCAATAGCGGCCAAACAATTCGCTTTAGCTCAAAACTAAACAAAGATGGGATATAGCCAATGACGTGATCTACAAAAAAAGTCCAGTAACTTTTGGCCCTATCTCCATCAGATAAGCTGCAAAACGCGATTATGTGCAATGTTTTTGTAATTATCACGTGAAAACTTTGGTTCAGGGGCCGATCCCGGCCAAACCGTTGGGCGTAGATCAAAACATATTTCATACATTATTTAGAAGATTAAGTGCTCTACAAAAAAGCCCAAGTAACGTTTTGCCCTATCTACAATTGTTTTGGCCGCAAAACGCGTTTAAATGCAAATGTGTTGTAATTTTTACATGAAAATGTTGGTTCTGGGGTTTCTAACGGCCGGATCGTTAATTGTAGCCTTAATATTTAACTTTTATTAAAAAGACAATTATAAGATTCACATATAATGTCAAGTAGCTTTGATCCTATATCCTTCTGTAAGCCCAGAAAACGTTCTCAATGGCAAAATCTTTGTCGTAATTGGTAATTTTAGGAGTTTTTACTACAATCCGTGAAAATCATTCCGGATCCAGATTGAAATTGTAATGCTAGGTTAAAGAGTGAATACAACCCCAGATCGTGCACTGGCTGAACGTAAGCGAAGCGTCGATAGTAGATAGGGACAGAGTGAATTTTAATTATGTTCACAGACACAACACCATCTAAAAGAGGCCCACGTGTGTCTTAACCCCCGGTAACATTAACCCTCCCCCCCGGTAACATTTAACACTCCCCGACCCGAATTTCTTGGCATGACTATATAAACTCCTGAGCAAATAAAACCCACTAAACAACTTAAAAATACTGACTTAGGATCAAGTTTTTGTTATATTTACACTGAAAAATTCACAATAGCTGGCCTATGCAGACTTTTCTTATAAGCTCTGTACCGGCTAAACCAAAGGTCCTACTTCAAATCTGAGGCCAGAATCCTGCTTCAATTTTAAATTTCCGACAAGAAAGGTCCAGTCACTTTTTGTCGTATCTCTAACGGTTAAGCCAAAAAAATGGCCTTAGAGTCAAAACTTTGATTAAGACTGGCAAATTCAATAAAATAGGTCTAATATTATTTCGAATTCCGCTTATCCCCGAATTTGACCAACACCCCAAAAGGGGGCCTGGGGTGTGTCATTAACACCCGCTAACATTAACCCCCCTCCGGGATTTCCTAGTATGACCAGATAACCTCCTGAGTACATTAAACCCCCTGGTGTTAACCCCCCCGGGAATTTCCTGGCATGACTTCATGTCCGAAATTTACCAATAACCAAATCTCTTAACCCCCCCCCTGGGAAGTTCCTGGTAAGACCAGACAACCCCCTGGTGTCTTATCCCCGGTAACGTTAACCCCCCCTAGGGAATTTCCTGGCATGACCTCATGTCCGAATTTTTACCAATAACCAAATCTCTTAACCCCCCCTGGCAAGTTCCTGGTAAGACCAGACAACCCCCTGGTGTCTTATCCCCCGGTAACGTTAACCCCCCCTAGGGAATTTCCTGGCATGACCTCATGTCCGAATTTTACCAATAACCAAATCTCTTAACCCCCCCTGGCAAGTTCCTGGTAAGACCAGACAACCCCCTGGTGTCTTATCCCCCGGTAACGTTAACCCCCCCTAGGGAATTTCCTGGCATGAACCCTCATGTCCGAATTTTACCAATCACCAAATCAATCTTATCCCCGAATTTAAGGCACTTACTTTGGGGGCCTGGGGGCGTAGCCCCCAGCGAGCCGAAGGCGAGTCCTATATTATATACAGCCGCATGTGAAACTGACTCACTGACTGACAGATCATACAAATTCTAACATAGTTCTAGAAGTGCTGGAAACTTGAAAATTGGCACGCGGGTACCTTTTGCCGTGTAACCAACAGGAAAAGTCTGAAAACCGGACTTTTTTGTTTTTAAACCCTTGAAAAAAAATTCGCAAAAATTCGCGCATTTTTCTCCCCTGCAGGCATTTCTTGTAAGCCCGATAGCGGGCGAACCGTTGGAGCTAGCTCGGATCTGACGAAAAATTCATGGTCAGGAATGAAGTGAACTACACAAAAAGGTCCAGTGACTTTTTGTCCTATCCCGTGTGGTTAAGCCACAAAACGCGGGAATATTTGACATTCCAGAGATTTTTTCGATTAAAATAATGTTTCGAGCCCGATAGCTTCCGAACCGTTGGTCGTAGCTCAAATCTGTTTGACCCATCAAATTAGCAAATTGCGCGATCTACAGAAAAGGTCCAGTGACCTTTTTGCCCTATCTCCATTGGTTTGGCCGAAAAACGTGATTATGTGCAAAATTTTTGTAATTTTAATGTGAAAAATTAGATTTCGGGCCCGATAACGGCCAGACGGTTAGCCATAGCTCAAAACAAAACGAGAAGTGCGATTTAGAGAATTGGGTGATCTACAAAAAAGCTCTAGTCACTTTTGGCCTTATCTCTATTGGTTCAGTTGAAAAATGTGATTATGTGCAACATTATTATAAATTTCACGTGAAAATTTAGTTTCAGGGCTCGATTGCGGCCAATCTGTTGGATGTATCTTAAAACACAACAAAACGGAATTTAGGAAATGAAGTGATCTACAAAACAGTTCTGGTGACTTTTGGCCCTATTTCCTTCGGTTTGGTTGCAAAACGCGTTTGAATTAAAATTTTCTTTTTGATTTTTCGAAAATATTTTACTCCTAACCCGATTGAGTCCGAACGATCAGGAACAGCTCTATTGTATTTCCGGTGTATGTTAGAAAATTATTAGATCTACGAGAAAGTTCCTTTGCACATTTCCTGTATCTTTAACGGTTTGCCCGGAAATGTAAATTTTATGAAGATAGTAGTTAGGGACAGAATGCGTGATTTTACCGTACACACCTTTAGTTAGTAGTAAATAGCGGCAAAACTAGAGGTTATATCAAAAATCTGAGGTCAAAACACCCAAAACAAATTATATTTCCTACATAAAATGTCCAGTCACTTTTTATCATATCTTAAATGGTTAAGCGACAAAACCGTCCTCAAAGGTAAAAGTTTGGTTTCACGTTGTAAAATTCAGTCTATCCCTAACTACTAATCTTGAAATGCAGAGTCCGGCTAGCTCTGTACGGTACGTAACAGAGTACCTTAGGCCATGTGACACAGAGTCTGATCCATTCGTTAATTCGTAGATAGGGACGGAGAAATTATCGGATACAAAACATTGTGGAAGCTTTGAATTGTTGGTATACTACTTAGTTAGTCTTCCAAGCTAATTATTTCTTGTTGCTCTTGTGATTATTCATTTTTTTCGCGGTTACTATGGCGTTTTATTGCGTTGCTAAGGGTTCTTTCCATCAAGGGAACGAGCAGTTGTTTCCGACGAGCAAGAACTCTCAGTGCACTGCAATTTCTGCTTGTGCCCTTGTGTGGAAGGCCCTTGGTTTGGAATTTTCTACAACGGCCATCGATACTATTCTCATCACTGGTGATCGTATTTACAATACACTACGAGATGAGAATCGTATGGGTGGAAACCGGTATTTGTGTCCTGATGAACTTCCTACCGATTTTCTCATTCATGAACAGTCCGTATCCGTTATAGAAAATTCCTTTGTGCACGACGCTCTGTATCCTCTGGCAGCGGGAGATATGGGCGACTGTATTTTATCTCTGTCCAATGTTTTGGAGGGTTTGATGGCCGAGGATTTTGTAAACATTGGGTTTCTCTTCACTGGACAAACAGTTACAGTTGCTTTTTGGCGGTCCCATGAACAGCTGTACTTGTTTGATCCTCATCCAGTGAACGAGGACAGAGTGTACGATTTGGCTGATGACAAAAATAACCTCGCCCGGCTCTTCCAGTGCGAAAATTATTCTGCACTGGCCACATTACTGTTATCAAATGCTGCTCTGGATGGGTCAATGAGACAGTTCAGTGTAACTAGATTAAGATTTGATATGCCGGCCCTTAGTTACAATGAACCAGTCCAAACCAATTCAGAAACATTTGAAACTATACCACAAGTATTTAATACACAGTCTGAAAGCCACAGAGAAAATGATTTTGAATATGCCAAAGTTAAAAATACACCTAAAGTAATTTTATCCCCATTAAAAAGTGTGATTAAATGTAAAAAACCATTGGAAGACCGAAGAAAATACGTCGTGGACGTCCTAAAACACTCACAACAACGAGGGATGAGCAAGCGAGAGAGGCGAGCAAAAGATACGTTCAGCGGAATCCTAAAATAAGGCGTGACACAAATCGTAAATATCTTACACAAAACCCTGAATGTCACAGGAAAGCAGTCCGTATTTATAGCCAACAGCACCCTGAAGTCCACAGAGAATCTGTTCGCCGATACGACGCGCAGCATCCTGAAGTCAACAGGGATGCTGTCCGCCGTTACAGTCAACAGCATCCTGAAGTCCATAGAGAAGCTGTTCATAGCTACGACAAACAAAACCCGGATGCACGTCGCAAAAGACTGCAAGGTTTTCGTTTCAAAAATCCTAAGCTAACAGAACTTCGTCACTTGAAAATTTCACTTGCTCGGCTCATCGTTGCCCACGGACCAATGGGACACTGGAGTGGCGTTTTATTATATGACATTAACAGCTACAGATTGAAGAAAACTAGTCTCTGGGATGATGACGTTTTTCATCTGCCCTCACTGTCAAGCACATCTGTTCGAAGAAGAAGAGGATAGGAAGAAATGGTGTTGCGGTGAGGGAGTCTACAATGTAACAAAGTTTACCCCTCTAAATGCACCTTTCTATTCTAACCGCCGCTTCCTCAACAGAGCGCGTGCCTACAATGATTCTCTTTGCTCTCTGTGCCCTCGAAATTTCAGGCGGATACCGGCACCCCAGTGGCCTCTCATTTTTCAAAATCGAAGGGAGGATGTACCACCAGGTGTACAGCTTGGACGCACCCGGCCAAAGGTTCGTTACTAAGGGCGGTGACGTCCAGTTCGTAAATCGGTGCCGCCTGTATATTGACGATGGTGAAGAACGCAGGAACATAGCCATGAGTAGATCGCTTGATGCTGACATAACTGACGCCATTACAAATCACTTGAATTCGTTAAATCCACATGTTCGTGAATTTCGGCGTTTGAGTGATGAGCCCTCGATCAACGCACACCTGGAATTCCAGTTGACAAGTCGAGCTACTCATGGCCCTGTTCTTGGCGACAGACAAAGAGGCATTGAAGTGCACGCTGTGCTTAGCACTGACGACGCGATAACTGAGCCCCGGAGACTCACCGTCTGGAAAGTGGGAGCTGGAAGGCCGTGTACGATAGATCTGTTTAGTCCTCTGATGGAGCCCTTCCAAGTACCCACTTCTCTATCCGCAAGGCACTTTGGGTTGGCACATCGGTATGCTGGATAATAACGGCAAAAAACTGTCACAATATAACTATTCACGTTGTCTCTTGCTCTCCAATCCTCGTTTTTCTTTATCTTGGCCGTCTTTCTCAAGCTTGGCAGGTTGAAATGTTTGCGAGGTTTGAAGAGGAGAGACTTCGTTTTATAAGATTTTCACAGACAAGGTCGTCAGCCCAAAATGCCATGCGGATAGGACAGCTGAATGAACTTCTTGATGCCCAACGTGGTTGTCTGGCAGGAAGGCAGGTTAGGGATGACATAGCAGGAGACGAGACCGTCCAAGGTGAGGGTGGGGCACAGCCTGGCAAGGTTTACCTCCCAAGTACGTTCACTGGTGGGCCCAGGTACATGAAGATTCATTACGAGAACGCGATGGCTCTCGTTACACGCCTGGGTTCACCGACGTACTTCCTCACATTCACGTACAGCGCGACTTGGGAGGAAAACAAGCGAGCGTGTCCTCACGGCAGTGGACGCAGTGACCCTAGTACGGCTTGCAGAGTCTTCCAGATCAAACTCCTCGAGCTTCTTCGAGATCTGCGGAGCGGAGCGATGTTCGGCTGCACGAAACTATATCGTCTACGTCATCGAAATGGCAAATGAGGGGCCTTCCTTCATGCCCACATTGTGTTTAAGATTGACGGAGACGGTCCAGTACAAGCAGACGAAATCGACTCTGTAATCCGCGCGGATATCCCGTCAGAAGAAGAAGAAGCCCGGTGGAAAGACTCAGGAAAGTTGGTGTGTTGCAGCACATGATCCACGGTCCTTGTGGCACTGATCATCGCACCGACTTCCTGTGCTGGGACGCTGTGAAGGGTCACTGTACAAAGTTCTATCCTAAGCCTTCATGCCAGACAACCCACTTAGATGACAGAGGATTCGTTCAGTACAGGCGGGAATATAGAAATACTGGCCAAATCAAGTCACGCAAACAGGTCTGTTACTGTTCCACGATGGATGGGTTGTTCCATATAACGCTGCTCTCTTGCTTAAGTATGAAGCACACATTAAACTTGGAGCTTGCGTCTACCCGTTTTCGCGTCATTAAGTATCTATTCAAATACCTAATGAAGGGTGGATCACTTCAAATCTATACGTGTCACCGTCACTCCTTTGTCGGCAACAGGAGGACGAGGTAGAACACTATGTGACTAAGAGAATGGTTGGTGCAAGCGACGCATGCTGGCGTCTCTTGGACTTCCCAATCTCAAAGTCAGAAACCAACAGTTGAGTGTCTACCCGTCCATCTTGAGGGTAAACAGCACGTCTGTTTTCGTCCCGGTGATCTCACCTCTCACCTCCGCGATAACTTGATCAAGCTCCAAGTTAATATTGTATTTTAACAGACCTGTTGATAAAAACTTTTGACAGTTTAACTTACCTGACATTTTTTGAGAACTACATTATTCATGACAAAAGACCAAAAACAGAACCGATATATGAACATCAAGACGGGAAACACTTCGTCACACCTCGCCAGCGTGGAGGGAAGGTATGTAGGGTCTTTTGGGTCTCGCCTAATCGTGGAGAACTCTACTACCTTCGGATGCTTCTCTTGTCAACACCTTGTCGCGGCTACTCCGACCTCCTGTCACGCGGTGGTCCTGATTGCCGTACGTTCCAGGAGGTTTGTCGTCAGCTCGGCTTGATTGAGGACGAGGATGAGTACCGCGAAGCGCTGCGAGAGGCTTCTGGGTTCATGGTCGCCTTCGAGACTTCGTTCCTTCTTCGTGCTCCTTTGTAATATGGGTGCCCCTGCAGCAATTCTGTGGGGATTCCTTCCGTGACACCCTTTGCGAGGACCAACTTGGAAAGGGGTCCGCTTGACCCCGAAAGAGCGTATACACTTTCCTTGATCGATATCGATCGCAGTCTACGTCGGCAGGGATTGTCTTTAGTGGATTGTGGTCTCCCCGACGTGCAGGATGACACGACGGAAGTGGGAAGGGAGCTGTTGGACTGTATGGCGAGAACCAACAGCGGGCCATAGTCGAGGAATGGGAACAAAAGCTCTCAGAAGATCAGAGACGCGTTCTGCAACACGTACGTTCCCTTCTTGACAACCCCGGTGACCGCCGATCTTCAAGAGTAATCTTCCTCGATGGTCCCGGGGGATATGGTAAAACGTCACTTCTTCTTCGTGTCATACTGGCACACGTGCGTAGTTGTCGTCAGATTGCACTGGCCGTCGCCAGCTCGGGCATCGCTGCAGGAAACATGCCTGGTGGTTCAACAGCACACAGCATGTTCCGGCTTCCGCTCGATCTGGGCGACGGGTCTGGCGTTTGGAACATAACCAACGGGTCCCAGCGCGCAGAACTGATAAGAGCTGCTCAGCTCATCGTCTTCGACGAGGCCCCGATGGCCCATCGCTACATCTTTGAGATCCTCGACCGCTCGCTTCGAGATCTCATGAACCGCGATGAACCATTCGGTGGCAAGATCTTTCTGTGCTCTGGAGATTTCCGGCAGATCGCACCCGTTGTTGTAAAGGCACGTACGGCAGATGCCGTCGCGTGCGTTTCACTTCGGGCCTCGCGTCTGTGGCCACTGTTCCGCGTCTTCTCTCTGACGACACCGCACAGGACGAGCAGTTCCGTTGACTACTCTGACTTCCTTCTCGCAGTAGGCAACGGCACTGTTCCGTCCACAACTTTCGGGGAGGGTAGAGAGAGAGTGACACACTTATTCCCTTGGCCGAGGTGAGGTATGTCACTGCATTACAAGTCCTCATCTCAACCGTCTTTCCTGCCGACGTACTCCGCGATCCCGATCAGTGTGCTCGTCGTGCGATCCTCTCGACTCTGAACGTGAACGTTAGAGAGATCAACGACATAATCTTGAACTCTGTAGACGGTCGCCTTCATGAGGCTGCGAAGCGCCGACACTGTGGACCGTGAAAACGATGACAATCTGGCTGTTGAAGTCCCTCTACTGAACCAGGCTACAGGCAAGGGTGTTCCTGATCACGTGCTGCGACTTAAGATCGGCTCAGTGTGCCTCATCATGAGGAATCTAAATATCGCTGATGGCCTTGTAAACGGCACTAAGGTCATTGTGACGGCTATAACCAATCGGTTGATTACCGTCAGACGCCCTCACGACGCGCAACCTATCGGTATTCCTAGAATAATCTTTAGGTTCGCGATCGTTGAAGGTTCGTCGCCGTTACTTGTCCGTCGACGTCAGTTTGTCCTCTGATGCTAGCATACGCGATGACCGGCCACAAGAGCCAAGGTCAGACGATAGAATCAGGTCGGAGTCGATCTTCGCACTGATTGTTTCACTCATGGCCAGCTGTACGTCCTGCTAAGTAGAGTTCGATGTCCGGAAGACATCGTTGTCCTCGTCCGCCCCGAAAGGGTACACAATGAAGTCGCCTACGCGAAGAACATCGTGTACGGTGAACTTCTTCAGTGAACCGGATTGAGATTGGCAGTAGGCTAGGGGGCCTGGCCCAAACAAAACTCCCCGTCGAGATTGACACTGGCAGTAGGCTAGGGGGCCTGCCCAAACAACAAAACTCCCCGTCGTGATTGTTGACACTGGCAGTAGGCTAGGGGGGCCTGCCCAAACAAAACTCCCCGTCGTGATTGACTTAGGCAGTAGGCTAGGGGGACCTGCCAAACAAAACTCCCCGTCGTGATTGACTAGGGCAGTAGGCTAGGGGGCCTGCCCAAACAAAACTCCCCGTATGTGACTGATTAGGCAGTAGGCAATGGGACCTGCCAGAATAAAACTCCTCCCATTTTGATTGATGCGGCAGTAGGCTAGAGGACCTGCCAAAACAAAACTCCTCGTCGATGTAAATAGTTTTCTGTATATATGTAAATATATGGTCTCTATGTTTGCCGGCCCTCCCCGTGGCGAGACTGTGATACGGTCATGCTTGCATTTAAAGCATTGACAAACTAACGGGCAAACAACAGTTTCAATAAAAAATACATTATTACCCAATAATTTGGACACAAGTATATACACAACTAAATACGCAAAGATGCACACGACATTGAAGATCAACATTAACCAACGATTGATGTAATTTTGTTAATAATATATGGGTCTCCACGTTTGCCGGCCTCCCGTGGCGAGAGACTGGATACGTCATGGCTTGCATTTAAAGCATTGACAAACTAACGGGCAAACAACAGTTTCAATAAAAATACATTATTACCCAATAATGTTACACAAGTATATACACAACTAAATATGCAAAGATGCACACGACATTGAAGATCAACATTAACCAACGATTGATGTAATTATGTTAATAATATATGGTCTCCACGTTTGCCGGCCTCCCCGTGGCGAGACTGATACGTCATGCTTGCATTTAAAGAAAGCATTGACAAACTAACGGGCAAACAACAGTTTCAATAAAAATACATTATTACCCAATAATTTGACACAAGTATATACACAACTAAATACGCAAAAGATGCACACGACATTGAAGATCAACATTAACCAAACGATTGATGTAATTTTGTTAATAATATATGGTCTCCACGTTTGCCGGCCTCCCCGTGGCGAGACTGGATACGTCATGCTTGCATTTAAAGCATTGACAAACTAACGGGCAAACAACATTATCAAACAGTAATGAGTTATTACCAACTCATTTGACACTATATATGCACAACTAAATATGCAAATTTCCACACGAAATGAGAGAATATCATTGACTAACAATAGCTGTATTTTCTTTAATAATATATGGTCTCCGTATTTGAGCAGTGGACAAACTAACAGGCAAAAGAACAGTTTTATATCAACTAAAAGTTACTAGGCGGACTAATTTGACACAAGCATATGTACCGCTAAAATCTCCCAACTTGCAGCCGTGATGCGTAAACAAATATTAGTAACGGTTTGACCGCTATCGGACCCGAAATCTCAATTTTCACGTAAAAATTAAAAGAATTCTCGCACGTAATCGCGTTTTACGGCCTACCCAAGGGAGATACAGCAAAATATTACTTTAAGTTTATTGTAGACCACACTATACACTAACTATTGTTTTTGATAATGTGTTTCCCACGAGAAAGGACACAGTTAAAGCTTTCACAAACTAACGGGCAAACAAAAGTTTTCAACACCATTAAGTTATTACCAAATCATTTGACACAAGTATACACAGAACTTAATATGCAAATTTGTAAACGATATGAAAGAACATCATTGTCCACTATGATAACTGTAATTCCGTAAAAAATATATGGTCTCCGTGTTTGAGGGCCTCCACGTGGCGAGACTGGGATACGTCATGATGGCATTTAAAGCATTGACAAAACTAACGGGCAAAACAAGTTTTATCAACTACAAGTTACTAGTAACTAATTGTGACACAAATATATGTACCGCTAAATCTTCCAACTTGCACACGTGATGTGTAAACAATATTCAATAAGTTATTACCAAATCATTTGACACAAGTATATAAACAACTAAATTTGTTACACGATATGAGTGAACATTATTAACCAACGATTGCTGTAATTTTGTTAATAATATATGGTCTCAATGTTTGCCGGCCTCCCCGTGGCGAGACTGGATACGTCGTGCTTACATGACATACTAACGGGCAAAACAACAGTTTTATTGAACTAAAACTTACTTGCAACTAATTGACAGATATATATATATGTACCGCTAAATCTCCCAACTTGCACACGTGATACTTCAACAATATTAGTATAACGGTTTAGACTGCTATCGAACCCAAAATTTCAATTTTCGTGTAAAAATTACAAGAATTTCGCTCCCGTTTTACGGCCTAACCACGGGAGATACAGCAAAATACTATTCGAGCTTTTTTGTAGACCACGTTATGCACTAAATATTGTTTAATAATGCGTTTTCCCACGAGAAAGGACACTGTAGGGGACACGTAACTTGAAAACTAGCCCCATTTTTAACCAACAAACCAAATCCCTCCTGTCCCCGAATTCCGCTCATCCCCGAATTTGCACAAGCGTACATCATGGGGGCCTGGGATTCTCGAGAACGGATACATAAAATTTGGAAACTTCACGTCCTGAATTTAACCAATCACCGAACTAGCGCTTATCCCCGAATTTAGCCAACACCCAAATGGGGGCCTGGGGGCGTAGCCCCCAGCGAGCCGAAGGCGAGTCCCATTATAATATACAGCCGCATGTGTAACTGACTGACTCACTCACTGACTGACAGATATATACAAATTCTAACATAGTTCTAGAAGTGCTGGAAAACTTGAAATTTGGCATGCAGGTACCTTTCGCAATATAACCCAGAGGAAAAGTCTGAAAACCGGACTTTTTTAACTTTTAAGCCCCTCAAAAAAATTCCCCAAAAAATCGCACATTCTTTACCCCTGCAGGCCTTTTTTGTAAGCCCGATAGCGGGCGAACCGTTCGAGCTAGCTCGGATCTGACGAAAAATTCATGGTCAGGAATGAAAGTGAACTACAAAAAAGGTTCTAGTGACTTTTTGCTCTATCTTCCATGGTTAAGCGACAAAAACGCGGGAACATTTACATTCTCAGAGATTTTTTCGCTAAAATGAATGTTTCGAGCCAGATAGCGGCCGAACGGTATGGTCGTAGCTCAAATCTGATTGACCCATCAAATTAGCAAATTTTGCGATCTACAGAAAAGATCCAGTAACTTTTTGTTCTATCTCCATTAGTTTGGTCGAAAAAAAAAAAACGTGATTTATGTGCAATATTTTTGTAATTTTCACGTTGAAAAACTTTGTTTTTGGGGTCGATTAGCGGCGAAACAATTGGTCGGAGGTCAAAATAAAAACAAAGGTTAGATTTACGAAATAATATGATCTACAAAAAAGGTCAAATGACTTTTTACTATATCTCCATTAGTTTGACCGCAAAACGCGATTAAGTGAAATATTTGGAAATTTTCGCCTACAAATTTTACATTGCGGGCTTGATAGCGGCTTAAACGGTTGGTCGTAGCCTCAAAACATCCATTTAATAAGTTTTAGTAAACGGACGTGTTCTACAAAAAAAGTCTAATAACTTTTTGCTGTATGTCCTTTGATAAGCCTGAAAAAACGCGATAAATAGCAAAATATTTGTCGTGAATTGGAAATTTTTGGAGTTTTAAATATATATTATATGTGGTTAATATTTGTATAATTCAATCAGGATTCAGGCTTTGCTAGGTTAAACGAGTGAATACAACCCCACATAATAAGTTGGCTGAGCGTTAGCTATGCGTCAATAGTAGATAGGGACAGAACAAATTTTTATTTTGTTCACAGACACGACACCCTCTAAAATAGGCACAAGTGTGTCATTAACCCCCGGTAACTTTAACCCCCCTCCGAGGATTTCCTAGTATGACCAGATAACCTCCTGAGTAAAATTAATCCCCTAGATGGTGTTGTTAAATAACCACCCCTGGTAACATTAACCCACCCCTTAGGGGAATTTTATTTGTGCATTGACTTCATGTCAGGAATTCTAACAATCACCAAATCTCTTAACCCCCCCTTGGGAAGTTCCTGGTATAACCTGATAACCCCACCTGATGTCTTCAACCCCCGAGATGAAACATTTAACCCCCACCCCCAGGGAATTTCCTAGTAGATGACTCCCTGAATACCGCTTATCCCCGAAATTTTCCCCAACACCCATAACAAAACCCCCCCTAGCCCGGAATCTTCTGATAAGACCAGATAATCTTCCTCATCGAGGTAAATTAAACCCTCCTTGATGTTCCCTTAGCCCCCTTTAACATTTATTCTCCCCCCCCCCGGGAATTTTCCTTTTCCACGACCAATTATTAACCTGCTGAGCAGAATTAAACCCCCTAAAAAAACCATAAAAAAAAACTTAAAAAATAATTGACTCAGGGGTTGGGTTTTTGTGTATAATTGTACAACTAAAACACATTCACCAATAGCCCACCAGATGTGGGCCAAAAGTTTTTTTTTCCTTTCTACCACAGACCTACCGTAACTGGCTCCTAAACCAGGACGTCGTATAGCTAAAAATCGGGACACCATGTAATCGGAAATATTAAAATTAAAATTTCCGACAAGAAAGGTCCAGTTCACTTTTTCACGTAATCTCTAAACGGTTTAAGCCGCAAAAACGCTCTTCAAAGTCAAAAAGTTTGGGGAGTAAATCCGGAAAAATTAAATCTATTGGTATACATACGTCCTCTGACCTTAGGGAATTCCTTGTATGGACCGACATGTTCCGAATTTTACCTATCACCCATAATCACTCTTATCCCCGGAATTTGGCAAAACCACCCGAAAATGGGGGCCTGGGGTGTGTTATTAGCCCCCCCGGTTAACTATTACCCCCCCGTGGATTATCTGGTATGTGTTGAACCAGATACTTATCTGTAGTACATTAAACCCCCTGAAGTGTTAACTCCCCCTGGTTAACATTAAACACCCCCCCCCCCAGGGAATTTTCCTTGCATGACCTCATGTTCCGAATTTTACCAATCACCAAATCTCTTTAACCCCCCCTTGGGAAGTTCCTGGGTCATGACCAGATAAACCCCCCATGTCTTATACCCCCGGTAATGTTCAAACATTCCCCCCTTGGGAATTTCGTTGTGGCCATTGACCTCATGTCCGGAATTTTACCAATCACCAAATCCCTTCTCATCCCCGATTTTGCTAGCGTACATCAGATTCTACCAATCACCAAATCCTTTTAACCACCCCCGGGAGATTTCCTGTTATGACTAGATATACCTCCTGAAGTAAATTGTAAACCCCATGATGGCCTAACCTCTGGGTATAGTATTAACTTCCCACCCCCTGGGAATTTCCTGGCCATGGACTATATAAACTTCCTGAGCAAAAATAAAAACCACCCTAAAACAACTTAAAAAACGTTGATTCTGTAGGGTATGGTTTTTTACTATATTTCCACTCTAACAATTTTACAAATAGTTGACATGGGTGCAGACCTTTACTACCACGCTCTGAACTCGTAGCTCAATATCTGATGGCATAATCGGAACAACAAAAATTAAATTTTATTTCCGACACGAATAAGGTTTCCAGTCCCCACTTTTTCTCGTATCTCTAACGGTTTAAAGCCACAAAAATGGCCCTTCCTTAGAGTCAAAACTTGGAAAATTCAATTAAAATAGGTCTAATACTAATCTGAATTTCCGCTTATCCCCGAATTTTGGGCAATACCCCAAAAAGGGGGCTCCTGGGGTGTGATTATTAGCCCCCCGGTAACATTAACCCCCCTGGGGGATTTCCTGGTATGAACCAGATAAACCTTCTAAGTAAATTAAACCTTTTAATGTTGTTAACCCCCTTGGGTAACGTTAAGCCCCCCAGGGAATTTCCTTGCTTGACCTCATGTCCGAAATTTTACCAATCACCAAATCTCTTACTTAAATCCCCACCTAGGGGAAGTTTCCTGGTCGTAATGACCAGATAACCCCCTGAATGTCTTATCCCACAGTGTAACGCGTTTAAACACCACACCCCAGGGGAATTTCCTGGCCAATGACATCATGTCCGGATATTGTACCCTATACACCAAATCAAATCTTATCCCACGGAATTTAAGGCACTTTACTCTTTGGGCGGTGCCTGGGGGCAGGTAGCCCCCAGCGAGGCCGAAGCGCGAGGTCCTATATTATATACAGCCGAGCATGTGTAAACTTTTTTCACTCACTCACTCACTGAAATATTAATCATACTACATTCTAACATAGTTCCAGAAGGGCTTGGATAACGTTGAAATTTTGCACAACACGTCGCTCGTCATCTTCAAACCTCCGGGAAAAGGTCTGATAAACCGGTAGTTTTTTTACCTTTTTGAAACACCCCTCAAAAAAATTTCCCGAACGGGGACCCTCCCTGTTTTGCCCTTGCAGACCTTTCCCTTTGAAAGCCCGTGATAGCGGGCGAACCGTTGGAGCTAGCTTCGATCTGACGAATAAATTCATAATCAGGAAATGAAGTGTAACTACAAATAAGACGGTCCAGGGTGACCTTTTTGCTCCTAACTCCATCGGTTCAGGGCTCGCAAAACGCGATTTATCATTCAAATATTTTGAAATTTTCGCCCTAAAAATTTACCTTTCGGGCTACGATAGCGGGCCCTCCCCCCTAAAACGGTTGGGTTCGTAAGCTCAAAAATAGATTTTCAATGGCGATTTAGTTAAATACGAGTGATCTACCCAAAAAAACGTTCCCGGTAAACCATTTTTGCCCTCATCATCAATGGTTTGGCCGCATAACGCGTTTTAAAGGTATAGATTTTTTTACGTTTTACGTGACGATATTGTTTTTCTGGGCTCTGAGTAAGTTAGCGGGAACCTTTGAAAGTTAGGGTGTATGAAATAAATAAATCGGATTATTTTAATACGAAAACAATGTGGTCTAAAAAAAAGGTCCAGTGACTTTTTTACCTGCTATCTTCCATGGTTTAGCAACGTTTTAAAAAACGTGTATTATGTTGAATAACTTTCACTTAAAAACTTACATTCTGGGCTCCGATATTGGCCGCCGAACCGTTAGCCCTAGCGTTAAATGTTAAAATTTTTTATAAAACTAGCTATTCATAGGATCATAAAAAAAAGGTCCAGTAGCTTTCCTGTCGTTTTATCTCATCCGTAAGCCTGGTAAATGCTCTAATAAGGCAAAATTCTTTTGTCGTCCCATATTTTTAGGGGTTTTAATATCTGTGCAACTATAATTAGTGCGATTCGTGCTGGTTCCAGCTTGACCTTGTATTCTAACAGGTTAACGGTGTGGACTATAAACCCCCCTTACCACGTCGGTGAGGTTGTGCTCGAGCGTTAGTAAAGTTTTTCAATAGTAGATAGGGTCGACAAGACGAGCTCCAGTTCCAGTGTGTTTTTTTATTATGTTCAAAGACACAACACCCTCTAAAATAGGCCCAACCGCTCTGTCGTCATTTAACCCCTTTGTAATCATTAACCCCCCCGGGGATTTCCTAGTATTACCTGATAACCTCCTGGGTACACATTAAACCCCTCTCCTGATGTGGTTAACTCCCCCCCGGTGGTAACAAAATTATACCCCCCCTGGCCTGGGAAATTTCCCTGGAATGGACCACATGTACCGAATTTTACAAATCACTAAATCTCCTAAACCTTCCTTGAGAAGTTTCTGGAGTTATGGACAAGCATCACCCCCCCTGAATGGTCTTATAACCCAACGAGTAACGCTTAACTAAAAAACCCCCCCCCCCTGGTTAATTTCCTGGACATTACAATAATGTATCCGAAAATTTGAACCTATCACCAAAAATCATTCTTATTCCCGAATTTGGCAAACACCCAAATGGGAGGCCTTGCGGGAGGGCGTAGGCCCCCAGCGAGCCGAAGGCGAAGTCGCTTATATAATATACAGGCCGCATGTTGTAACTCCACTGGACATATAATCATACTAATTCTAACATAGTTCTAGGAAGTGCATTAGGGAAAACGGTGAAAATTTTGGCACACGCGTCACTTGTGTCTTCAAACCACCCGGGGAAAAATGTCTGAAAACCGGAAATTTTTTACTTTTGAAACACCCTCATAAAAAATTCTGCGAACATACCCACTTTTTTGCCCTTGCAGGGTTTCCTTTTGGGAGCCCGATAGGCGGGGCGCGAACCGTTGGAGCTCTAAGCTTCGATCTGACGAAATAATTCATGTGTCAGGAAACTGAATTGTGAACTTAGGAAAAAAGTTCCAGTGACTTTGTTTGCTCTAACTCCATCGCGGTTTCCGGGCCGCCACAACATAACGCTATTACATTTAAAATATTTTGTAAATTTTCGCCAAAAAATTTACCTCCGTTCGGGCTCGATAGCGGGCTCTAAACGGTTGGTCGTAGCCTCTAAAACAAAATTTTCAATTAGGATTATTAGCAAATTTGCGTTATCTACAAAAAATTGGTCTAAGTAATTTAGATTTTGCCCTATCCTCAACGGTTTCGGCCGCATTACGCGTTTTTTCTAAAGTATAGATTTTTTACGTTGTTTACGTGAGGATATTGTTATTCGTGGGGCTCTGTGTTAGCGGAAACACTTTGAGGTTTAGTAGGGTTAGAATAAAAATCGGCATTTAATACGAAAACAATGTGGGTCTACAAAAAAAGGTCCAGTGATACCCATTTTACTCTATCTTTTATGGTTTAGCTCCGTAAAATTATTAAATCGTTGATTTATGTTGAAAATTTCCATTCTCATAAATACTTACCTTCTGGGCTGCTCGATATTCGCCGGAACCGTTATTGTAGCCCTAGCCTTAAATGTAAACAATTTTTTTTGTAACTAAGCTATTTCATAGGATCTAAATAAAAAGGTTTCAGCAGCTTTCTATCGTTTATCTTTTCCGTAAGCCTGATAAATGCTCATAAATGACAAAATTCCTTCGTCGTTACTTTTAGGTGTTTTAAATTTTTTCAATTATCAATTAGTGCGCTTTCATGTTGCGTTCCAGCTTCTTGACCTTGTATGTACTACGTCTAACGAAGTGGACTACAAACCCCCCCTCCACGTCGGGAGTTGGCTGGCTGAGCGTTAGTGGAAGTTTCAATAGTTTTAGATAGGGTACAGTGTGTTTTTTATTATGTTCAAATAGACACAACACCCTCTAAAAATAGGCCCACGTGTGTGTCATTAAACCACTTGTAAACATTAAACCCCCCCCCGGGAAATTTACTTCATATGAACCAGAAAATATACCTGACCTAAATTTAAACCCCCCCTGATGTTCTTAACCCCCTTTAACATTAATCTCCCCCCCTCCCGGGAATTTCCTGGGCATTGACAAGATAAACCTGCTGAGCAAATTAAACCCACCTAAACTAACCTTAAAAATAATGGACCTCAGAGTTGGGTTTCTTGTTATAATGTTACACATAAACAAATCACAATAGGCCACCAGTGGAAAAGTCCTTTCTCCACAGGCTACCGTACTGGCTAAACCAGACGTCGTAGCTAAAAATCGGGACACCAGCAATCGAAAGATAAAATTAAATTTCCGACAAGAAAGGATTTCCAGTCCACTTTTTGGTCGTATCTCTAACGGTTAAGCCGTTTTTAAAACGCTCTCAAAGTCAAAAGTCTTGGGGTAAATCACAAAAAAATTACCACTATGATATACAAACATAATCTCTGACTGTTAGTTACCATCAATAATTCTTCTCGTCTTCTAATTTCGCGATAATACAATACTTATAACTGTTTCTAACGATATCTATATATTAAGTATTATACACTGCACATCCAATTGGCTGAGCGTTAGCGAAGCATTACGTAGCCGTACGATGTCTCTAAAAACGGATACATGAAATTTGGAAAACCTATGTCTTGAATTAACCCCCAGGTAACATTAACCCCCCCCCACAGGGAATTTTCTGGCATGACCTTCATGTCCAAATTTTACACAATCATACTTCTATAAAATTCCTCTTAACCCCCCCTTGGGAAAAGTTCCATGGTATGACAAGCTCACCCCCTGATGTCTTAACCCCCCGTAACGCTTAAACCCCCCCCTGGGCAATTTCCCTGGCATTACATTATATGATCCGAATTTGACCTATCACCCAAATCATTCTTTATTCCCCGATAATTTGGCCATCACTCAAATGGGGGCCTGGGGGCGTAGCCCCCAGCTGAGCCGTAAGGCGGAGTCTAATATACTATACAGCCGCATGTGTAACTCACTCACTGATAATTGTATAACAAATTCTAACCTACTTCTAGGAAAGGGCTAGAAACTTGAAATTTGGCCACGCATGGTACCCTTTTTGCCGTATTAACCACAGGAAAATTCTGAAAACCGGGTATTTTTTACTTTTAAATCCTTCAAAAAAAATATTCCTCAAATAAATTCGCGCATTCTTTACCCCTGCAGGACCAATTTCTTGTAAGCCTGGAATAGCGGTGCGTGAAACCGATGGAGCTAGCTTCAATGCTGACGAAAAATCGTTTAGATTCAGGAATAGAAGTGATCTACAAAAAATGGGTCCAGTGACTTTTTGTCTCTATCTCGTTGTGGTTATTAAAGCTGACAAAACGCGGGAATGTTTGACATTCCAGAGATTTTTTTGCTTAAAATAAAGTTTTCGAGCCTGATAGTGGCCGAACGGTAGGTCGTAGCTCAAATTGTATTGGACCCATCCAAAAATTAACAAAATTGGCGGCGATCTACAGAAAAAGGTTCCAGTAAAACATTTTTTGCTTGTATCTCCAGTGGTTCGGACGAAAAAACGTGACTTATGTGCAATTGTTTTTGTAATTTTGTTACGTGAAACTCTTTTGTTTTCGGGGCTCCGATAGCGGCGAAACCATTGGACGGAGGTTCGAAATAAGATCAGACGTTGGACGTTAGGAATTGACGGTTAATCTACAAAAATGTGCCAGTAACTCTTTACTCTTATCTCCATTAGGTTTGGCCGCCAAAAACGGGCATGATTTTAAGTTGAATAATATTTGGAAATTTTTCGCCTAAAAAATTTGACCATTTCGGGGCTCGATAGCGGCTTAATAACGGTTGGTCGTAAGCTCAAAACAAATTTTTTAAAAAGGAGTTTAAGAAATTGCGTGATCTAACAAAAAAATGTTCCAGTCAAACATTTTGCCCTATCCTCAAACGGTTTGGCTGCATTAACGCGTTTTAAAGTCATTGATTTTTTAAGTTTTACGTGATATTTTTAAACTGCCCAGTGCTAGCACTTTTGTCCTAAGCTCGTGTTACTGCCTAAATTATAGGTTCGTTTAGCTTAAATCTGATGGCATAATCGAAAGACAAAATCAAATTTCCGAAGAGAAGAAAAGTTTCCAGTCACTTTTTGGTCGTATCTCTAACGGTTAAGCCACAAAATGCCTTTGAAGTCAAAAGTTTGAATTAATCTGGAAAAAGTAGATTAAGTTTGTCAAATTTTTTTTCACTCCCAAAACCAGTAATCTTAAGTTTGGGGACATAACATGTCCCCGCAAGCGTAAACATTTACCCTCTGGGAATTTCCTGGCCATGGCTATATTAAACTCCTGAGCCAACCCTATAAAATTGGGCACACGTGTTTTGTGTCATTAACCCCGGTAACATTTACACTCCCACTCTCCGGCGCACTTCAATGGTATGACCAGATAAAAAACCTTTTCACCTGAAGTAAAATTAAACCTCCTGATGTGTTAACTCACCCCGGGTAAACATTATACCCCCCCAGGCAATTTCACTGGCTTGACCTCAGCCGTCCGAAATTTTACCAAATTTACCATCTGTATTCTCTTCCACCCCCCCTTGGGAGAAAGTTTCCTGTTATGGACCAGAATCACCCCTTGATGCCTTAACTCCCCGGTAACGTTACAACCTCCCCCTGGGAATTTCCTGGTATGAACATAATGTTCCGAATTTTACCTTTCACCAAATCATTTCATTATCCCCGAATTTGGCTATTACCCGAAAGGGGGGCCTCCAGATAACCTCCTGAAGTAAATTAAACGGCACCCTGATGTGTTAACCCCCCTTGGTAACTTTAAAACCCCCCCAGGGAAGATTTCCTGGCATGATCTCATGTCCGAAATTTTACCACTCACCAAAATCTCTTAACCCACCCTTGGGAAGTTCCTAGTATGACCAGATATAACCCTGATGTCTTAACCCCAGTTATCATTAAAACCCACCACCTCAGGGAATTTCTAGCCATTGCCTCATGTCACCGAATATTATCAATCAACATAAATCTCTCTTATCCCCGGAATTTACAAGCGTAATAATTTAAACCGCTCATCCCCGAATCTTGCAAGCGTTACATCATGGGGGCCTGGGGGCGTAGCCCCAGCGAGCACGAAAGGCGAGTCTTAATATACTATACAGCCGCATGTGAAA
>NW_025781130.1:0-46981 GCF_021130785.1 Homalodisca vitripennis | reverse complement strand
ACAACAACAGCAGCCTCTGCAGCCCGCCATCCAACAACGTGACGTGCAAAGCCATGCGGTCAATCACCTTCCGTTTATATACAATGACGCTGTCACTCAGTGGCTTCCCTAATTTCGTTTAGGTAAATTTCCAGATTACTCAGTAATTTGTGGCGCCAGATAAAAATGGATATTACTAATATTCAGAACTCTGGAATGTAATCCTAAGGAATGGACATAAACCGTAAGTTATCCTTTAAACCCTTGTTGCATAAAAACGATGATGAGTTTCAGTAATGAAATACGCGTGTTCGAGTTTTATAATTTTACATTCATGATTATGAATAATAAAACAATGTTTTTGATATAGAAATGTAAGTGCCTGTTAGTTTAATTGTATATTTAGAAGCACTAGGGATTAATTCCGCAAAAGATGTAATAAACTGTAGGAATATTCTTCAGAAATAGCGCTGTCTTGTTTGTTGTAAAATAGTTTTCTTACTAATTAGCTCCTCTGTGTGATCGCCAGTGGTTTGGCAAAGACTAGCTCAGCGGAGATTGATGCTCTACTCTTCTACCCACAATGCCGCAGTATAACTCCGTTAATTGTCATAAACAACCGAATCTCGCTCATCCGTATATGTGGCAAAAGTACACGGTATATAGTCAGGTTCCTGCATCCTGATCTCACCAGTGTTCAAAAACATGACGCCAAGTCTGTGAAAATAGCGTTACTGACTAAGGTATCTTTCGCTCTTAAGTAAGGCTTTATTCATATACTATGTGTCGGTGTGGGCTGCCACTCCAGGAGGATGCTTTTATAAATCAATGATAACACCCAAATAATTGTCTTTTGTGAGTATCTGTGGGTCCCACTCACGCGTCAAATATGTCTTCACTTAGGAGCCCCCTACCAACACATACTTTTCGAGACATGGTCGGATCACCGCAGAGGAAATGCATACCTCTCACAAAAATCCGAAGGTCGCTCAAGCGATCTCGGCTTGACTTTCTAGTAAAACGATGGGTTAAATATTTGAGTTTTTACTAACATTAATCTGTAAAGGAGAAGTGTATGGTTCAAACAACAGCATTTTAATTTTTGATAATATATCCTACCGAAATGGACAGCTGTTCATGTCTATATAAACCTTCGTTCCCACGCACTCATCAGTTGACTCAAAGGTCCTATAGCACAGAGACAACAGGCACGTGTCATTCAGCCTAAACAAAAATAATTTTCGCTTTTCGACATTTAATTTAGAGACTATTATTAGATATAAATTTAAGAAAAGTTAGAGGCCCCAAAGGTGCTTACCCTTGGGACAACTCCACAAATCAAACAACCAGCATTGTCACTTCTTGATTCCATTATATAAGAAACTACCTGAATCCGATTCTGGAAGTAACATCCTGAACACTGCACTAGACTCTTACACACACTATTTCTTTAGCATTCCTTACACCAGCCAACTGCCATCTAACTTCCCCCCCCCACCTTGCCAATAAAGTCTTTGTCCTTGTCAACAGAATCAAGAGAGGCCATATTGCTCAAAGTCTAAAAATGTAATCATAGCAAACTCAAGTCCTTTTTTCAAACCGCAATCTGACTTGAAATAAACTTTGGTAATGTCAAACAGTAGGCATGTGATGTATTTAATGTTATCTCTAAATCCCATACTGTAATCATCAGCAATTATAATTATGTTGTGAGAGATAATTTGACAGTTGCTGTTTAACACTTTTCTCTATAAGCTTGGAGAGGGTCGAAAGTAATGAGATGGGCCTGTAATTAGAAAAGGAGGCTTTTAAAACAGACTTATATAAGGGAAACAACTTTGGCAATTTTAAGTGCATTCGGAAACTGTCCAGTACGAATACTAAGATTAATAATATGTAACAGAGGAGGCGATAAGGAGTTAATATTGTCTTTAATTATTTTTGAAGGAATTGCGTCAAAACCAGGCGCCGATCCTCCCCTAATACCTTGAAACTAAGTTACAAAGTTCTTCCTGAGTGACTGACTGCATTTGAAAAACTGACTCCACTCTATAGTCAGCATCACATTCACCTCCGCCTGTCCCCAAGGATGTATAGCATTTGTTAACTGTAACCCCACAGAGGCAAAATATTTGTTAAATGAATTGCCGATTTCTTTTACTTTAGCAGGAGTAACAGCGTCACTGGAGTCAATGAACGCCTCTACCGGGAAAGGCTGCCCACATACCGGCTTGCAGGCTACCTCATTGACAACCGACCAAAATTGTCTAGCGTTACTAGCGTTAGATAATTTATTTTGATAATAACTGAATTTTTGCTCGTTTGATTGTAGAACGAAGTATGTTCCTGTAGCACAGAAACTCGTTTCGCAAATTTACATTGAAATGGTTGTTTTTTTAGTTTTCTGTACAATTTATCGCGATGCCGAATTGATTTAATAAGACCCGCGGAGAATCCATGGTTTAAGTTTCGTATTTTTTGCGGAGAGTTTAATTTTTTTTGAATTTTTATTAACAATGTCTTGTAAAAGAGCAATGAACCTGTCTGTTGATAGGTCCACGTCCGTTACAATTAATAACCATAGACCAATCTTGAGATTTAACTGAGTCATTGACTTCAACCCAATCGGTTTTAACAAAGAAATTTTGGGTTTCAATTGTTTTTATTTTTACTACAAGATGATTCTATATTTAGAAAAATTGCACTGTGATCCGTTTATAGCTTGCATCATACACCGCGGCAGAAACATTTAAGTGTTTTTGGTAGTTTAATAAAATTAATGGTCTAAGGCAGGTGTTACTCTCAGATCTTGTTACCTTGTCGATACAAGATACAAAACCAGCCTCACTCAAAACTTCTAAGTAACGTTGACTCTACAGAATTTAAAGCCACGTCTAGGATGTCGCAATTAATATCCCCTGCCACAATACGTAACCCATTACCGCTCATGGACTCGTTGCAGAACACGTTCATTGCGTCAATAAATATTGGCAAATTAGAACTGGGGCTACGATAAACAGCGAGTAAATGACAACAAAACCGGCCCAGTTAAAAGTCAATGACAAAGCATTGGCCACACCGCCCAACAACAGCTGACTACAGGACACTGATAAGGAGCTATCGATGTAGACGACCAGGCCATCGCACTGATTAAGACTATTGTACGATCGAAACAAGTTATAGCCCTCAATATGCATGAGATCGCAATCATTTGTTAGCCAAGCCTCAGTTAAAATAATACAATTAAACTTAACTGGAAAATTGTCTAAAACTACTAAAAGTTCATCAAAATTTTTTATTATAACTTCGAATGTTTTGATGAACTATGTGAAATTTATTATTCTTGTTTGTCAGACAACTATTTACACCAAAAAAAATACCATACTCGATTGTCATTATTGCAATTAAAACATGAAATAATGGGAGTATCTAAAAAACTCAATCTCATCCCTTTCAAACATTAACAAAGTAATAACTTAATAGCTAGCCGCCTGGCTTATACAATGAGCTAAAATAAAAAACACAAATGTTGCAAATTTTTACTTTACTTAAGTTGATTTTTATTACCATGAAAAAAAAGACTCATTAATGGGTTAGTGAGATTTTAATATATATGTATACATTTAGGTACGTAGGTTACATAGACTTAAGGACCAACAGCAAATGTAATTTTACAATTTATAAGCTCGATTGAAAGCCTACACACAAATAATTTCAATATACTTTATGAAACTTAGAGACTAAATTAGCTTAAAATAATGCGAATTTAAATTTCAATTTAGAATAACCTATTTATCATAAATTATAGGCTTTATTACAATACTCCATACTCGAATAAACTGCTAACAATAACTGTTTACAAACAACGCCTAACATTACTGGGTTGTAATCTGTACTAGCTATTATGTAGCTTGAACATTATTCTGCACAGTAAACAAGATATCATTAATGAAAAAAGAAAAAAACACATGTTAATATTCATTTTATATAAACCGATTAACTACACCTTTAAAATAATATCTAAATCTAAATTTAATGACGACAAATTTTAATTAAAAGTCTGACATTAGAGCACCATTTTATACATCCTATAAAAATAGTCATAATAGAATATTTATTTAGAATATCTTACGTTAAAACAAGCTATAATTTTTAATTCCAAAGTTATGCCTTAATGTAAGTAAACATTTTAGCTTGTTTTCATAATGTCCAGTCTATTGCTGGTCAAATTTTTACTTATGACATAATTAAAACAACCTACTATGTAAGTAGTACTATGTACCTACATTTTCAACTACATAATTAAAATTCCAAACCACGAAATTTTTAGTGTTGGATCTTGTAAACACGCACTCATACTTATGTAGATTATAAATAACGGTGTTGTAGTTTAATACGGGTTTCTTTTTTTAAAAACACTTAGTGGTTATTTACAATATTAACAAATTCAAAGCTTATATACAATTCCTAGCATATTGTTTATGCAACTGTATATAATATATATATACAGATTAAATTATAATCATTAATTTTCCTACAGTAACTAACCATATTAACTAAAAAAAAAAAACTGTCTAACACAGACCTAAATAACCAAAATACATACAAAATACTTTTTAATGGTTTGTACAATAATATGAAGAAAAGAAGAATAACTATAAAAATTTAACTATTTACCGCATCAAGTCCATGAAGAAAGATCTAGGCAAGAGGCTGTGTCACAGTGGTAGCGGGAGGTGGTGAGACATTCTGTACTAGATGTTGGGCTGCCGATGGACTGTTCCAGCTGGGCGACATGCTGGAGGTCCCTGACACGGAAGGGGCGATGATCAGGTGTCAGCTTTTGCCATCACCTTGCTGTCGGAAGTCCAGACAGTAGACAGTTTCCCTTGCTTGACGAGAGCTCTGGCTCCATTGAAGATGGCTCTTGACTGAGGCGTCAGATGTTCATTGAGGTTAGATTGGGGTGTTGGGGAAGGAACTTACTAGCTCTTGTGCCGTCATAGAACCCTTTTTCCTCCTCGCCGATAGCCAGGACGTTTTCACATCTCGTGAGATTAAAGCACACTACAATGGACGGTGGTCCTCGGTTCCCCTTTCCTGCCCTGGAGTCGATGTGCAGTGGAGATGTCCACCTCCTGCAGCTCACATTAAGTAGTTGAGCGATACTACCTAGAATGTCGTACAAGTTTTCCCTAGGTGTCACTGGCACACCGGAGATCAAAAGATTATTCTTCCTAGTATGCTGCTCTAAGTCAAGCACATGTTGCTTCACGGTAGCGAGGCTCTTCAGTCAGTTTCTTGTTCTCACTTCTTAGAGTGTCAATATTTTCACCAGCTTCCCCTACACTGAGCCTTGACTTCTAAAAATTCAGCTTTTAAAGAGCTAATGTCTGATTTAACACTTTTAACCTCTGCTTGCACTTCGTCTAACTTAATATTGTTACTGTCCACACCTGTCGTTATTTTCCTTCCTGAAAGCCGCTATAGCGTCCAGTATAGTTGAACTGGCAGTCCCGGACTCGCTTGTCTTGCTGCTGTTAGATGCACACTCAACCGCACAAACTTTTCACACTTCCATTTCTTGTTGCGCGTCACAACTCCTACACACTTGAGATGACATACAGTAGTACAGTCTGAACACTTTATACCATCCTTAGCAGTTGCGCCGATATCCTCACAACACTTACTGCACTTTTCAACCATGTTCTCGTCGAAATAAGTTAGCAGGAGTAACACAGTTATAAACCTACTGACGAATAAAATAAGTGAAATATTTTTGTACACAGCTATAAACTGATTTCAATCAGCACAACAACTCAACAGAGTAACTCGCAAACAGGTAAGGACAGCCAGGCGGCAGGCTAAAACAAACTACTTAGCCTTAGACGAGAGAGCTGATAAGCGATGTGAACGCATCGGCTGACTGATAAGAACTGAATAAGATGGCATAGCTTACAATATAGGACATAGAAACAACTGACCAGAAAAACTGCAATAATAACACTTACTAAACTATAAATATAAATAATAATATTACCAAGTTGAAACACACCATAATAAAGCAAGTTGCAACACAAATAGAATAATAACTCTCACACTAAGTATACATGATCAAATTTATACATAATTTCAAACGTCTTCCTTACATTATTTATATTTCGTTTATTAATATTAAAAAAACATATATTACGAATAAAAATAACCCTTCAGCACGGTTAATTTATGTCCTTTGTCAGTTGTGATATGGATGTAAATTGACATAATGCTTAGTTGCTTTAATTATGGACTAAAAATAGTCTTCAGAACCAGTTGATGCTATATAAATATTCAAATCAAGAAGATAGCATGAAATTACAGAAAAGCTGGCAGTCTGTAATCGTTATAACCTAGCCTCTTCAGCTCACTTGTATAAGCAGATATTATTATTTGCAGTTTCTGTTTGTCATATGTTGAGTGAAGGACCTCTCCACATCGCGAAATCGAAAATATTTCAAATTATAATCCTGTCTCTAGGTCAGGTGAATGGGAAGGAAACTGATCTCATGCTAATAGACCTAAGTACTGAGTAACACAACAGTAAAACGCCCGGGAAACCCTCTGCTTAAAATTTGATCTGGATCAAACTGTAATTGCTTATAAATTTTGCGATTGGTAATTATAATTATAAAATACGAATTACTAAAAATATGATTTAACTGTATACAAAGTGTCCCACGAAAAGGTCTTTAAACGTTTGATTTTATATTACTTGCCTAATTTATGCACCGAACATTTTCAAACTCTACACAATTAATAAAGTACGTTTTAAAAATATTCTGTGAAAATGTAAAGCTCCCTAACATTTTTGGAAACAAAAATGGTGACATATTGAAAATTGTACCATTTTGGCTTCCAATTAAACTTCATTTCTTTGAAATTTGGACCGATTTGATTACTGCGTTGCAGTTTCAAGAATAGCCTGTTTAATAACGCTCATTGTTGTAAACAGCTGTTTGATTGTAGAATATTGTTTTTGCTATGAAAACATAACCTAACCTGCTCCATTACAGTTTTACTGATATTGAAGTTCGAGAAATGGCTTTTAATGTTTAGTGAAATGTTGTGCGTGGGCTATTGCTTTTGGCAACATTACAGAAGCAATTAGACAATTTCAGGTTACCTTCAGGGAGATTGAACCAACTAGCAATCCAACAATAAACTAAGTGGAAAACCTTTTGTTAGTAACTGGGAGTTGCGGTGGTAATAAAAGCTGAGGCTACTCTAGAGGATCAAATGAGGACAGAGAAGTACTAGTATGCACATCAATGCTCCGCTCTCCAAGTAAACCGAAATCACTAAGGAACGTTGAAACTGATGTTCCAAAGTTCTTCAGTGACAGAGAATAATTAAGAAAAAACAAAAATTCAATTTTACAAAAGTCACCATAGTCCATAATCTTCTGAGATCTAAGATGATCCCAGACATGAGAGTGTAATTTTGTTCCTCGTATCATTGAGTTTCATGAGGAAAGGAAGTAGATATGAACAAGTTTTAAATGAACAAGCCTTGCCTCATTTTACGGTTCCAGAAAATGGATCAAGCAATCTTCCAATCTGGATCAAGATGGTGCTCTTCCTCATTTCGCAAAATCCTGTCAAGCGATTACTAAATGACAAACTCTATGGCTGTTGGACTGGTCGTGGAAGTGATTTTTTTATATTGGCCACTCCGATTCTCCAGATTTAACTGTGTATGACTTCTTTCTATGGGGTTACTTAAAGGACAAGTTCATACTCGTAGCTTCAATAATGATGAGGAATTAATAAAACAATCAATTGAAGAGGAAATTCTCCGGATACCGCAGAATTTTCTTTGCAAGAGCTTACGATCCATTTGTTCAGCGAAGTTATCAGTGTTTCGCTGTGTATGGATTACAGTTCAAATAATTGTGGACCTGTAATTTGTGTAGGTTTTGTAATAGGCTATGCTCTTAATTTTCTGATTGAAATGCGTTTATTTCTGTAGAATATGAAAATAAATAATTTAACAAAACCAAAAATCACTGTTTTTTAAAGTATGGTTTTTTTTCAAAAATGCCAACCATTTTGTTTCATCAATTGCTAGAGGAGCTGAAATTTTCACAGAATAGTTTAAAAGGTACTTTGGGAATATATACCGACCACAACCAGTATTGAAGAACACAAAAATATAAATTTATAGAAACAAACATGAGTAGAACGAAAAAACAACATCTTTAATTACAAAATTACAAACTTACAAGCATTTCCAGGTATTGTGATCGGTATTGTTGTCGCTGTTATCTTATCTTTCTCGAGAATCCCGATTACGGCAGGCCGCGCGGCCATCACATGATTTACACCACGGTAACTATAATTTCCTTTTCATTGCAATTCAATTTATATTTCTGATCAGCCCCTCTAGAATTTGATATTTTACTGTTAGGTACTATCTCGAGGGATGTTTTTTCTTTCGTCGACATCAGGCCGGAGGCACTCGCATTTTGGGTGGCGGAGTGTGATCAAGAATAAAAACAAGTTTTGAGTGTTTTTTCAATAAAGAAGTTTAGTTTTTTAGTTTGGTATTGTTTGTTGTTTTTATTGGAATTTTTGTGTTTGGAGAAATGTAGAGCTAAAACACGGAAGTACAACACAGCGACGCACCCAGCTGAACGGGCGGCGAGACTCTGCAATCACGTTATCTACTAGACCGCTCGACTTTGACCTCTGTCTAAGGATGGGGAGGGGTTTGCGATAAGATAAGACAATTCCTGTTTTATATTGACGAACCGAAATATTGTTCTACGCTAATCTAGTAATCAGTAGAAGCAAAATGTCAAATAACGATTCAATGTCTGGATGTGGTCGGTATAATCCCAAAGTACCGTTTAAAAAAACTTATTTAATGAAGTGTGTAGCGTTTTGAAATTGTTCGGTGAATAAGTTGGGCAAGTAATATAAAATCAAATCGTTTTAAACAAACCTACTTCGTGGTCGGGGACACCCGGTGTGTCATGAACCATACTTAGTCAGAGGAGACGCTAAACAGCATAAAAAGGGTGTTTTGGGTGTTATTTCTAAAACACACGCTTCAGGCTATAAACATCTCGCACCGATACAATAAAAGTCACCTATTCTGAGCCATTTCAGCTCGAGATGTGAGATTCGAGACAAAACAAAGGGGCTATGACTTGGCGAATGACGGTGCGGGCAGCTTATGCGGATATTTTATTAAAACATTTGGAGCGTTGGACCACGCAACACCGACAGACGCCGGCTGCCTGTTCCCATGTCGGGGTTCCTGGGTTCAACAGCCGCGCCGGGTAGGTACGCTCCTTGGCGGAGATTTGGTCGTTGGTCATCTGATCATCGGTGAAGGGCCTAGACCTAGAAAATAATGTTCTCTTTGGGGAGAAATTATATTCTCAGAACAATTTTAAAGTTCCCAAAATTAGGAATTGACTTCAAAAACTAAAATTTTTTGAACATTTCTTATTTATTTGGGATAAATTGTATGTTTTTTCTCTCAAAACCCTCAAGACCCAGAAATAAAAAAAATACACACACATGCAATGGGAAGTGGTTTGTTTGAATTTAGCTCCAGTTTAACTTCCTCTTCGTGCAATGTCTGGAATCTGAGGCTATACACTTGACTCCTGGTTCTTGCAGTCCTGTTTGTCTGAAGAGATCCAGAAAGTTGCCGACGAAGAAACTCAAAAATATGAACTATTCTCAATTGTCCACCTGATGAGATATTAAGAGTACATCTTTTACTTAGATTACATTATATTTTGCAGTGTAGTTTTCTCTGGTACCGAAACAATGTAAAGAGTTCATTTTGGTCTTTTAGTCGCCGCTTTTTTTATCTTTTCAGACTAACATGACTCTCCAGATTCCCAGGAATACAATAATGTCTATGACAGCATCGAATTCCAGGGTGTGCTGCGCTAAGAGGAAGGTGAACTTGAGCTAATCTCGACATTCGCAAGATAAATATTTTATTTGAGTTATTCAATGTTTATCAGGCCTCGGTTTTACTCTGATTATACATTTGATCGAGCCTGGACAAGTTTTATTCTTTTCCAAATAGTTTATAACTTTCATTTCAAGAGTCCAAAGTCTTCGGCGGCTATTTCTAAGTTTTCTGCTTACCCTTGCCGCTTTCCCTATAAGGAAATATTTTCTTCTTATGGAAAAAATCCGTGGCTGATTCCAAACGGTCTGCTACTCACGACTGCCGTAAGGTTCTCCACACACAAGATCACACAGGTCTACTCTAACACAAACTAGCCTGTAACGAAAAGAACAACGAGGTTTTACTGTTTTACAGCTCCAGGTCGAGGTACGTATATGATATAGCCTCAGATAGAGAAGAGACCAGGTTATCTCTGCTACTCACGACTGTCGTAAGTTCTCCACACATGATCACATCCAGTGATCGCGCGATTCAATTGTTCCCGGCACATTGCATGCTGGTGTGTGCCGGTTGTGTTTGCGAGTCAGCTGGCGACAATCTATTTGCTACGTCGGCATTGTCATTGTAAACTTGTCTTAGCAGTGGATAAATATTGTTAATGGTGATCTCCTGATTGAAACAATAGTTATACATTTAAATTGTAAATGGTTTTTATTTTTAACTTTCAAGAATGTTAATTTATATTTTATGAAAACACAACCGTGACTACACATTACATACACTTCCTATTTTGTTTAATTTATATGTTATTGGTTAATAGCTTTGGATAGCTTGTTATTTAATAGTTTTAGATAAATTTTTATTATATTTATTTAAAAAGAGAGAAAATCTCATCAAATTAGGAGTCTATTGTTATTATACATTTTGTTTTGGTAATTTACTATTAGCAGCTAACGGTGGCTTCGCACGGGATTTAATTTTCTGAAAAATCTTAGATACTATGGGCACATTCATTTTAAAGGTTATTCCATATCATATCTTGAGGTAAGAAATTGTCTTCGAAAGACTCCAATCTCTTGATTTATTTATATTTGTGTTTAAAGATTGGGGCCTTGAATTTGGAGAGTGAAAAATGTTTATATAAGTAACCTCTGAAATTGTTCTCCAATATCTCATGATTTATTTACCGATTTAGCTCCAAAGATTCCAGTAAATAATCGGACAATTTTAAACCAGTGTGGGGAAGTCTAAAAATGATACAGGTTGATGTCAAAGTTTAAGTCGCTAGGTTTTCAGTTAACATACTTATGATTTAGTAAATAATGGAATTTTATTTTAGCTGATCAAAATACCAATAAAACAAACCAACCGCAAAGAAAATATACATTTTTTAAACATGCAAGTGGAACTAACTTCGACGGCGATAAGAACAACAACATTTACTCCTGTTTAAATGTGTGTAATACTTTTGACACATTTACTGCCTGCTGGTTAAGCCAAAAAGGGAGTTTTCAAGACCAGATGAGGCGTAGACCGGAGGTATTTTTGAAGTAGCAATAGGCCTATTTGTTTACTAGGAATCCTAAAGAATGCCCATGTATAATGTCGGCACAATCGGTCCAGTAGTTTTTAACGTTATTGAGTAACTCATACTCACTCACATAAACACAGATAAACACCATAGACTTTATATAGTAGCTAATTTACTTATTTTATTCGTTATTTACATGAATGGGACCCATTTCAACAGTAACATAAATAAGCAAACGCAATTAATATCCTTCCTTGAGATCGGGTTGTAAACTATACTAACAATAAATAAAAATTGTTTTTTACCTGATTTATACTCCTAATAACATAAATGTTAATTTAAAATTAAAACGTAGTAAGTAAAATAATGAATCTTTTACTGAAAAATATAAAAAATAAAGAATGTTTCAATTAATAATCATGTATTTATGCTCTTTGCTTCATATGTAGAAAATTTATAAACCTTTGTAATTAATTATCTACTCATTGACATAAGTGTGTGTAAGTGTCATACCGAAGGACAGAATTTAGATTGTAGATTAATACTCGTAAATAAAGCTTAGCCCTTCAGGCTTAACAATAATAATGTAATATAACACTTCGATGTAGGATAATGACGCTTTTAACCTGGTACGATTATTCCTGAGTGATGTTTGTAATTGGCATAGCCTTGTTTATCAAAACATAGTCATAATGTCATAGTCATCATACTTTCTTTCTGACACTGCAAACAATTTTTACCCCCAACAATTATCTACATAGATCCTTCTCTGTTAAACTGGAATTAGGAATCTTGCATCTACGAATGCTCACGAAATGTTGCCACAGTGAAAACCCTGTACCAAGAGAAAACCCCAAACTGATTATCTTTTAAGCTGAGAAAGTAATTAATAAAAATAAAAAGTGCCTCGCCAGAAAAACTAACACGTACAACTTCACTACTGGGTTTAATTACAAATAGTTCTTCCAGGAGGAATAAAGTTAGTGTTGATTTAGTGACACCTGAATAGTTTTTAATTTATTATCATTATTAATAGGATTTACATGTACTCAATGTTTGGAAAACTCCGTTCGAGACGCAAAAAATATTTTAACATAAAAAAATTAGGGCGAACTTTAATTATTTCAGAAAAACCTTTTTTCATTTTTCTTAAGGATCACACATAACGGAGTTGTGATCTTTTAAATGTTGGAATAGCCGCGATAATAACTTGAACTTGTTTCAGCATTCCTATTGCTAGTTTGTGGTGATAAAAAAAATAGTAATAGGAGTTGCATGTAACTGATCTCGAAAACAGTTCGAGGCATATAACAATTTTAAATTCACAAAAGGTTTAGTAAATTAATGTTATAGGCATTCCAGAACAATTTTTCCAGGCCCATAAAACCACACAGGTGTAATTTGTTTTAACTTGTTTATGCCTTTATGGGGACAGTTATCAATTCACAAGCCGCTTTATATAGCACACAATATATTCTGTAAAGTTACACAGACTTTTTTGTTGTCCTACCACGAGGCCAAATTGAAAAAAATGTTGGTTCTTGTACAAAATCTCTACCTAAAAAGATATAAATTGAAATACTTTTATCATTTACTGTACAAAATATAACAATTAATATCAAATAAATTTAGTTAACAAAAAAATAGTTTTGGATTAGTAACTACTAGATGCAAGATTAATAGTTACACGGAGAAATTTGTCTTTTTGACTGAAGGTATTTAACTAGCGGATACTTATATACCCGGAAGTGGGCGTTTTTACTCAGCCACGTATAAAGTACAGTAAAGTAAAGATGTCGTATTTTTACCAGTTCGAAGTTAGGGCTAAGAAGCCCTCTCTAACACAACCTGGGGACCAACGGCTTTAAAGGTATCTTCCGAACCACCACTAATGGTCGGGCAGGCGGGCTGCTTGCAAGGACAGGATCGCTCAGCGGTCACCCATCCAAGCAGCAGCCACCACGCTCGACGTTGCTTGATCAAATTATCTTAAGATAACTGTTGTACCCGCTACACTGCGCCATTGCCAGATTTATCAGATTTATCTGGTCGGATATATCTGAAAACGATATATCTGATTTCGTTATACAAAATCAGATGTGTTCAAATTTTGCTTGTGATTCCATAATATCATTTATTATAATCCGTGTTTGCTTTTCCGATAGTTTTCATTTCTTACAGTGATGACCCAAGCGTGAAGGAACCCAAAATCTCCGATGTTTCCTCGTACTAATGTAGGTCGGCAATATTCACGTCCACTGACAACTCAATTGTACGAGTAAGGACATAAGTTATCCACAACTGGCGATGCAAATGCCCATGGGCCTGGCTTCCTCGGTCCCAACATGGAGAACGCATTAGACTTGTAAAACAACCAAATCGAAACTAACACTCCTCGGCTCGTAGTTTATAAATCCTAAATTCCAGATCGAAGGTCGGGTTGTTTATTTTCTAATAAGGGCACGCGCGAGAGCCCGTATTAAATGTCCGGCACAATTACCGACTCCGGACAAGTTTCCAAACCCCCCCCCCCCCCACTGTCTCCCACGGAAAATTATTTATGTTCCCTTGTTATTTATGCGCCGGGACAATACGCTGGAGGTAGCCAAGCCTCCGCTACATAAATTTGACACTCGCCTATGATTTTCAATTAGGACGCAGAGTAGCCCACTGTGACTGGCGAGCTGGTTGTCCGAGATTTAACGCTGGGCGCGGTCCGAGCCTGTCACTCGGTCGCAGGTTGCCTGTTGGACGAGTCTATTGTAATCGATGCCTTGCACTGGGCGTCAACTGCGACGTGGACGGGATCTGGTGACATCTGTCCTCATCGTTGCACTATCGGTGCACCGCGTGACTTAATCTTCAGTACTTTGTTGTTGGTACTCTTTGAGGAAGGATATTGAGAAGGGAAACAGGATTTTTCCGGACATTTGCCATCGTTTAAGTGAAACAAGAAAACAGTAACACTACGTTTCGAGATCTGCAATCTGATCTCTTCTTCAGGTTAAAGAACTAACCTAATACATAATTACAAACTAGGTTAAAATAAACAAATCTTACTAAAAGCGTTGTGGCACGCCTGAGTCAGGAATCACAACCTACATGTTGTATGTCAACTTCACTAACACTAAAGACATGCACTTAATAAAAAAAACTATACAGAACACCAAATCATTAAACTAGATCTACGGAATACAGGTCACAATATGTCTTCACTCGTCTACTAACCATTTACGACTGACCGCATAAATGTAAGGTTGAAGACCTTATGCCTATAGGGTTAACTCTAAAAACTCCTTTTCATAGTAGGAAAGCCAGTAAATATTTTGTCTTCTGCTTCTAAATCTTTACTTAAAGAAAGAATTGCATATCATCATCGATGAAAAATACCTCCTCCAAAATAGTCATTGAGTGTAAAAAAAACTGAATTAAAAACACTGATCGGTACAGAATTCAACAACATTCTCGAAAGCATCCAAAATAGATGTATAAAAGTTTCTGAAAACAGATAAGAAAAAGAAAATCTCCAAACTGGAAAAAATTTAGGCCTAAAAAATGTGATTTGCCTAAGGATGGCAACGTGGTGAATACGGATGCAAATAATAAAAACGTAATCAATCTCTCTTCGAAAATTCCTGAATGAAGCGGAAATATCAGTATTATCCAAGGGTTTAAACTTTTCTGTGGCACAAAAATCGGTAAAGGCACTGGATTTCGTAACCGGAATTGAGTCGTCGGCTGTTTCACAGTTACCTGAGGAACAGGGTGGACCCGCTTCCGCTGCGAGGGCCAGTCTTTTACTCAGAAAAATTCCTCCCACAAAACCCAATTTAACAATAGAGGAGAAAAATGGCCAGGTCGATCCTTTGGGAAGAAGATGACACAGTCAAAATCTTACCACCTGCCGACAAAGGCAACGCTACTGTGGGTACTTGACTCAGTTTTAAATAAAGACCCGACTGATTCATTTGAACGCAAAGTAGCAAACACCTTAAGAAAAACATAAAGAATTTTTTTTCAGGATAAATCTATAGATCTAAATTAACTCCTCACCACTCCAAAATCCCCATATGTATGGCCTTCCCAAAATCCACAAACCTACCATCCCTCTCCGGCCCATCATTAGTTTCTCGTGATTCACACTTGCAGGGAATTGTCTAAAGTCCTCTTGGACATCTTAACACCATTGGTAGGAAAACTGACTCTTTCATCATCAAAAATTCCAGGGATTTCGTAGAGAAGTCAAAATCCCTAAAGTTTGACTTGAAACTGACAAACTGGTAAGTTTTGATGTCGAAAGAAAGTCTATTTACAAATGTACCAGTTCCAGAAACTCTCGGAATTATTAAATCACGTCTCAAAGAAGACCAAACATTAAAGGATAGGAACTAAACTTCCCGTGCCAGTAATTATGGAACTGTTAGAACTATGCACTCAATGCAATTATTTTGAGTTAGAGGGTAAAATTTACCGTCAAGATGAGGGGATGGCAATGGGTTCTCCACTGTCTCCTATTTTCGCCAATATCTTTATGGAGGAATTCGAGCGAAAAGCTTTGGCTTCAGCTCAGTTCAAACCGAAGATTTGGTGGAGGTATGTGGATGATACCTTTGTTATTTTTTTCTCATGGAGACATTGAATTAATTAATAATTTTTTGAATCACATTAATTAGTATTTTCTCCTTCCATCCGCCTCACAATGGAAGTGGAAGTCCAAAACAAGCTTCCCTTTTTGGATGTGTGTGTGTGTATTAAGAGATAGGGATGTCCTTAAGACAACTGTTTTTCGAAAGATAACACACACAGGAAAAATATTTAAATTATCAATCCAACCATCAAAAATCTGTCAAAGAAGGAGTAGCCTACTCGTTGTTTGATAGAGCAAAAGAGCTTGTGCTCAGATAAAAGATGGACTAAAAGAAGAATTTAAAGAAAATTGAATCGGATCTCAGAAGCAATGGATACCCTCTCAATTAGTAATTAATAAGTGCAAACGAACCAGAAGAATCATTCCTGAGTCAGAAAAACAGAATTGTGATAAATTTGCGTTTATGTCAATCCCTTATGTGCCGGGATTATCGGAGAAAAATTAGAAGAGTAGGTAGAAAGTACAACATTAGAACCGCGTTTAAAAACACACAACACTCTTAGACAAAGTCTCGTAAAAACTAAACCAAAAAATGGCACACAGGATTCCAAAAACTGTGTTTACAGTATAAAAATGTAGCTGCAATAGGGAATACATAGGCGAGACAAAAAGACCACTAAACATAAGGATAAAAGAACACAAAGAAAGGAATAACACGTAGAAAAGGGTTTCACAGAAGAAAAAAAAGTCAAAAAAAAATTGCACACCATTGTTGGTCCGAAGAAAAGACCATCATATGAATTGGGATGAAGCCCACATAATACATCGGGAACCACATTTCTTCAAAAGGAAATTAATTGAGGGCAACATACATTAAATTGGCAGACCAACCAATCAGTCAACCATCAGTCGAGATTAGGCCGCTTTTGGTTGCCAATTCTAAAAAATGAACTAAAGAGAATACCAAAAGTATCAAACGGATCGGATATTTGCAATAAACCAATGCGGAGTCACAATATGGTTTTAGAAGTTCATCTCTCGCATGAACCAATAATAACGAAAGGGCCCATTCCTGTTCCCTTCCCTTGTATTTCCGCCATCTTGTTTTAGCCGGCCGTCACGATTACCATTGGCTACCCCCTCTGGTCAGTCGTAAATGGTTAGTAGACGAGAGTGAAGACATATTGTGACCTGTATTCCCGTAGTCTAGTTAGTTTAATGATTGGTGTTCTGTATAGTTTTTTTTATTAAGTGCATGTCTTTAGTGTTAGTGAAGTTGACATACAACATGTAGGTTGTGATTCCTGACTCAGGCGTGCCACAACGCTTTAGTAAGATTTGTTTATTTTAACCTAGTTTGTAATTATGTATTAGGTTAGTTCTTTACCTGAAGAAGAGATCAGATTGCAGATCTCGAAACGTAGTGAGTGTTACTGTTTTCTTGTTTTCACTTAACGATGGCAAATGTCCGGAAAAATCCTGTTTCCTTCACAATCCTTCCATCGTCAAAAATAAACCTTCAAACAAAGGAAAGGATATTGAATTATCGCCCAACGAAACTTAATAGCTCATCTATTAATTCAGATCTTGAAATTGTTTAACACCAACAGCTCTTCAGATAGTTGTCGCAGATTAATGAACAGCATGGTTTGACATTTTGTCTGTGAACAATATAAAATAGATTCAGGGGGTCGTAAGTGCGGTATTTCTTGCTAGAAAAGTTCGAAAGAGACTTCCAAACTTGATATTGGTTTTTTGGTAACAACCCAGCTGATTTGGTGTTTATAGATCGAACTGAACTATAAATTAAGATATCCATATGGCAACGAGAATTCTCTCTCTCTCTCTCTCTCTCTCTCTCTCTCTCTCTCTCTCTCTCTCTTCCTCTCTCTCTCTCTCTCTCTCTCTCTCTCTCACTCACTCTCTCTTTCTCTCTCTTTTTCTTTCAATTATCTGTTACCCAAAAGGGAATAATATCATCAAGTTTGATTGGTTAGCAGATTTTCCAATAACGAATATTCATCGGATTTCCTCCCAATGTTGTCCTATAACGTGCTGATATATTCCAGAAGGTATTATAAACCAATGATAAGAAGGCGGAAAGGAAAGCAAACTTTCCAGCAAGTGAGTCGGCGGGTTTCCAACAAAGCCGGGGTTACTTAGCTCGGTTTACGAGGGCACTGTTTATCCAACAACTAGTCCGGCGTAGGCGTAGCTGTTCGAGGGCGCTAATTAGAAGGTCCTGGCCGATCCTGCGGTAAGGATCGACCAATTACCGGAGGATTTATGTGAACACCATTGTTCCTCGTAACGGTGCATTTTATTCGTTATTTATGGTCACTGACGGCTTTATGACGGCCAAATACGGCGACGGAGGCCGCCTCCCTCGCGCGGAGATTAACCGGCAATTGTCGACGCATCCCCGCTACCGTGGAATCTCCGCCGAGTCGTTTAGTGCATGGCTGAACCGAGTAATGGTAATGCTCGGACAACAAAACTTTTGGAAATCGCACCTACCGACAGTCGTGTTTACGATACTGGTCACCTCGGTTTACAACAGTCCTGGAATGCCCGGTGACTTATATCTGGGACGCCTAAGTGGGCAAAATTGTCGGTTAAGCAGGCATTACACGTTGGGAAACACTCGGGTCTCCACCGCACCATGTAAATGAGTGGTAGTTTTAGTATTGGGCTCGGTTAGTAATTTATGCCGAACTGAAATCCTCGAGAGCGAGACAAGCATTGAAAATAAATTTGTAATGATCCGCTTTATTTGTGTGTGAAAACAAGATTTGTTACAGGAGAAGAATGTCTGAAAATACGCCTCAAGCAGGTTTAGGCATGGAGAGATTTTGAAAAATGGATTAAGGCTAGGAGAGGCTGTTACTGTACTTTTCCAAAAAATCTTTTTCTAACATAGACTCTTCTAACAGTATTCAGAACACCTACAAATGGGAGGAAAAGGGTGGCATTTGGTATTGAAAACGAGAAATCTTTAATCAGCCTGTTAAATTTAGCCAAGGTCGGGGATTTTCATGATTAATTTAAATTTTATTGTGCACGTTTTAGAGGTTGATGTGCTTGGTGTGATTCCTGATTTATACATTTCACAAACTACTCTGGTACGATTGGTTTATTTCGTTATGTGTTTGGTTAGTTATCCACCTGAGGAAAAGATCAGGTTGCAGATCTCCCAACCTAGTATGAATTGATTTCTTGTATCACTGAATGACGGACGGCAAATATCGGGAAAATTCCTGTTTTTCTTTATCACCAACATTTATTTCTTCCATGATTTTTTTTCATTTGCAGTTATTTAATTGCAGAATGGAGCAGAATCTTTTTCAGCCTTGCTGAAGTGTTTTGTGAAGAAGATCTTGGATTTTTGGCAAAAAACGAATATTAATTGAAAAGGCAAAATCTTTCAATGCTCTGTCCGGGTTTCAACAGTGGTCCTTTGGCATTTCAATTGATACAAACGAATCAACGTTGTGAAACTAAAGAGTGTCCAACTTTAAACCCGTGCCTACAGAAACTTAGAAAGCGTAAAAATCTAGGAAAAACATCAAGTATGCTCATCTCTGACGCCCCAATGATGGATGGGTTGGCCGTCTCCAGGCCAGCCCCTCCACAACACCAGCTGCATCTCTATGCGCGAGGCGCGCCTCCTCTAATGCCAACTGCACCCGCTAGGAGCGCTGCCAACACATAAATCAGTACATTTACTCATTACAAATTCAAATCCCTTTGTTGTTATAATTTGTATGTTTGACATGTGTGTTCGGTAATGCTGTTATTTGAAGTTTCCCATGAGACATTAAGTTACCTAGTTGGGTTGTTGCTAGAAGTGTCGAATACTCCAAACTCCAGAAACTATCGGGATGCCATTGCTACCATGATTTATGGTTGCCATTCATAATCTAGCACTTTCATACCTAACCTTTCAAAAACCGTAAATGCTTAAAAATGGTCTACAAAGTCTTAATAGTGTGAAGATAATGGACTGGACATTCCTCTTGGGTTGCATTTAACATACGGATGGTTGTTGCCTTAGTCAATATTATTAGTACAAAATTCTTGATTGCGATATGACACGCTCTAAATTCTTAGGTTTTTCTTATTCATGTCTCAATTTACACTGTGACAAATAGTGTCAAAATGTACTTTTAATTTTTTTTTAAACTTACTTGCCACGGATAACCCTAGAGGTGATTGCTTCGTTATTATAGTCGAAACTTGAGACACTAAGAATTATGCACTCCCAGTCGAGGAGTGAAGTTATTGATTGTTGCACGGGCCATATGGTGTTATTACCTTCAATACTTTACCTATCACAGAATTCCCCGAAAGATAATGTTTAATGGATATAAGATACTTGTGAGATGGTGAAAGAAGTCCTGTTGCCAGGATGACTAAACCCGTTGCCAGGTCTGTGAAGGTGAGAGGACGAACAGAAAAGTGATTAGTCAGATCTGCGCAGTAATAATAACATTGAGACTAAATCGAGGACTCCCTCATCGCGTCCACTAGTTCGATCTCAGTTATAGGGAAAGAACGTGCGTCTTTCTGGTCTCCAATCAATGTGCTGATGTGGCAAAGGGTCGTTCGTTACCCAGAAGCGAATTTGATTTTTAATCTTTATGAGAATTCCCTGTAAAAATTTGGGGGGGGGGGGAGATTTTTCTGAAATGTGCTATTTAAATTATAAAGACTTTCTGTACAATTCATTTAAAGCTAAATATGTTCTTTAAAGGTGCTTGAGGGGAAAATAAGGGTTAGGAAAGTCACAGAAATAGAGTACAACACGTTTCGAGGATTGGAATTCACTCCCTTCTTCAGATGTAAAAAAAATAGACACACACAAGGTCAAGCAAGCACAAATATATAGTTTTGCAGGTAAAAAAGTCTCAAAACCTATGATTTATGCTTCTTTTGATCGCTCTTCAACTCTCATATGTATGTGTGTGCATTATTTACGTACAACTTTGTTGTCTAAGTTTGGGACTGATGCCTTTGCTTGATTATGTCAATGCCTTTCCTAATGCAAAGTAAAATAAGGCGTGCCACTAGGATCTATTCTAAGACTAATGTTTTCTCATTTTTGAATTTATCAATCCAGAGTTACGGATGATTGCTACCCTAAAACATCTTTATATTAAATAAACAACATTGTTTAATTAACTATTTTGGAAAATATAATTTGAGGAGGTTTGTGCTTTGAAAGAATTTGAGACAACTATGAAATCTGAAGAAATATGTTCAGTAATTTGTTAATGCCGAAAATATCTTTGGTAGTAATAATGGGTTGCTATATTTTGCCTTTATGGTTATTTTGCCTTCATCGTATAATTTAAAATTAAAGTCATCTTTAATCTAGGGTAGGAGCATTCATTATTATGAAAGAAATCATATGCTCTTCACCATAGCAAAGGAGTAAGTTACCAATACAGCTTTTTTAAACTGAGACATAATTAGTTTTTGTTGAAAACATGTTAAATAGCATCGATCAAAATACGCTATTGGATAATTTTGTAACTATGCTAGCCATATGTTTAGTAATTATTAAGACGAATTACAAATTTTTTAAAATTGGTATTACTCTACATATATACACTCTTTTATTCAGTTTGTAATAATATTGGAACTATATTGTTTCCACATATCATATTTTCTTAGATGCCACTAAAACATTAATTTAAACATAAACTATAACTTAATTAAAGCAATGTTAGATATAAATTAAGCTGGGTATTCACTAATTTCTTATCTATAATATTCGCCTTACAAAAACGCTTGCCATTTTTTTTATTTTATTTAAATTTTTATATTGGTTGGTTATAATTATTTTAAGACCTTTTCAATAAAATTTAGGGAACTTGCTTGGGGGAAATTTGTTTTAACAGATAAATGGCAACATTTTCCTCATGTTACATGGTTATCAAATAAATTTAAAAAACGAATGCGCAACTTGTGTTTGAATAAATTACGATATAAAAAGTTCCCCCATGAGATAAGAAAGTTTTTCACCTTTTCTAGTAAACTTTTCCGATTGGGATTATTCCGTAATCAGGGCTTTCAGAAGACCAATAAGTGAAATGGAACACCCTGTACATACAAGGTGCAGGTGTGTCGTCGCATGCCGGTAATAGAGGCTGGCTTATTAATATTGTACCGAAATGACAGGGCTGCCACGCGCCCTATAAAAAGCGACCCAAACCTCACTTTTCCCCGACCCATTGTTCGTCCCCTTTTTAACCATCGCTTTTTAGTGGTGCCACGGCAGATGGTGTTTGGGAAATTACTCTTCTTCTTGCATTAAATTGACGCTTTCTTCTCTCCAAAGCTGCCATTTCAGTCCCGAATAGGCCCACTTTACGTTTAGAACTGAACTGGTGAGAAAAACAACAGAAGAACCTAACAAGAGCGTAGAGATCATTTAGAACATTATAAGGCATCGTAAGAAAGTGGTCTCCACCGATGAGCAGCAGTGAGGGTGACAATATAATCCGAGGGGAGGGTTCCCTTTTTGGAAAAAATGTCAAAAAATAACCCTTTGACATGTGTATTATTTTCAGTAATAAGGTTTAGTAGTCTTACAAGCAGGTTAGTATTACATCAAGTTCGAAGTATTACAATAATGATCTACGCAGCACCGTATTCGGAGGAAGTCCCTAATTAAGTGTCGAAAAAAATTAATAAAATATGTTTTTAAATTTTTTAATATATTTTACACATTTCATAACTTTTTCCAGCGTCAAGAACTCAAATAAAATACTGATCGATGAATATTAAATCAAAATAAAACTTTTATTGCATTTCATAAAATTTATTAATAAATTTACTAAACGTTGATCCAAGTTTTGCAGATCGATCCAACTGACACGCTGCCCCCATCCAGGAAGTAATCACAATTGACCTCCAAAACGACCCGGATAGCCCCATCCTCCCCCAGAATTTGATCTACTACAGGGAGTGCACGGTGGAAAAACAGTGCTACTAGATGGAATATTTGGAACAAAATCTCGATTTTTGTATACTACTAACAAATCCGAATAAATAAAATGAATACAAATAATAAAATAGTTCTTTATATACTTCTTCTTTCTTTAGTGGCAGTCTATTGCCGCACGTTGCAACTTCTAAGTACATATACGTATACTAATTGTCTTTTCACCTGATGAAGTGGGCAGATTTCAAACCTCGAAAACGTTGTAACAGACAACCCTGTTATATATGAGGTTGATGTGTTTTTTATTCACCAATAAACTCAAATTCGTGATATGGAACTTAGTGAGAGGGATGATCCTTAATCCGGTTGAGTGGAAAAGGATGGTCTAGAAGGATAGCTTCAGGATGTACTAGTATTTCAAGCGCATGTTTAGTATAATTTACGACTACACGCACATTTTATGGTAAACTCGCATTATTTCATTATGAACCACTCTACGCAAAATTAAAATAGCCCTCCGCATTCCAGAAGTATAAGAAACTTCAGAGTTCTTCATTTAATTCTTTAGCCGTAAGAATATTCACTCGATCTCAAAAATAGACTTTCCAGCACAGTCAGAAGAAATAGGAAGATTTTGTGTCCACTGAAATGTCAACAATTACTCAGCAATGGTATTTTAAAAGTACTTATCTCGAAAACCGTATGAAGTACAAAAAGACAACAAACAAATAACAAATCTTTTAGGAAATATTTTAGACATTTCACTGAAAGATTTTCATTTGGTCTAGGTCCATACATAACGGAGTTTTGAGGTTATTAACGTTTTAAACGGCCGCCATATTGGAACGAAATGGCGTACAATTGATAATGTTGGCCTAAGAAACTTGGTGGGGAAATTTGTAGGATAAAAGTTTTGTACCAAGTTTAAAATTGTTTCAGTATTCCTTTCGCCAATTCTTGGTAATCGAAAAACTGTTATGGTAGATACTTGAAAACCGTTTGGCATACGAAAAAAAATGTTAATAACACAGAAACTATCTATCAAAATTTTTCAGATATTTATTCCCGAACCTAATACGAACCAAAAAAATAAATATTTAAACTTTAGAAAACCGAATAGTTATCCGTACGGCCACTATTGTGTATTTTTATTGGGACTATTTTAAATTTGTGTGCGGCTTGTTGCTATTAAATTTAAATTTTGGTATACAGCCTGGTATTTTAAAGGCCTTATTAAAAGAAAAAACAACAGAGTCTAGGACAACCTGTTGCGAAAAAAGCAACCCATTATGTTAAAATTGAAATATATAACAATTATGACAATAATGTTATAATAATATTTCATGACGTTTATGTTTAGGAAATGCCTAATTTTTAGGGAACATCTAATTGGTGTAGATTAATTTCCATTAAATTTGTACCTCAATTTAACGTGCAATATAAGAAAGCAAAGTAAAGTATGTTCTACTTTACCAGGCAAAGTTATGGCTAAGAAGCCCTCTCTAACACTTAACCTGGGGACCAACCAGCTTAAAGCTGACTTCCGAACCACCACTAATGACCGGGGCAGGCGGGCTGCTTGCAAGGACAGGATCCAATCCAAGCAGCAGCCACGCTTGATGTTGCTTGCGATAAGCGCTTTATCCGCTACCACTGCGTCATTGGCAAAGATCACAAATAAGTATATAACGTATTCACCACGAAGTACTTTCACCTCGTTTCGCTAACCGTCGACCTCTTACGAACCCGGGAGAGAGACTGGAGAGGCATTCGGACCCGACTTGTCGCGGGAGAGCAGCGGGCAGCAGCAGCCTACGACACTGGAATGTATGGCTAATGCACAATAAACCATGACAATGGGTGAAAACGCTATTAGAGAGTGATAAGGAGGTAATTGTAGGACGAGAATAAGGGACAAGTTTACGACCCGGGCAGGACAGGAGTGCAAGGCGATTGTTCGGCATCCGAGGCAGTCGAGGCACCCAATCCTGGGCATCCGTCAGGGGCACACGGGGACATCATATGAGCAAAATTTAGAAATTGTTTGAATGAGTTTTCTCTCCTCTTGTACACATATTATTACTCTCTCCCCTATATATGATTACGGAGTAAACATGGCGAAGGTCAAAAACAAATTTTGGTTTTTGAAAAAACTTTTATTTGAACCACGTAAAAAACTTGGATTTCACTTAAAACATTTTCAAAGTGAATTTGTGTGAATGGCCATTACAACGAAAATGAACTGACTTTGTAATTATTGATTAATTTCACAGCTTGTCACTGTAACATAATCAGGTGTTAGTAACGCACTTTACATAGTAAATAACTATTTCTTAAACTTTCGGATGTATATCTAATTTTAGTCTCTTAGACGTATACCAAAGTAATACAATGTGTATACCTCTTTATCTCATTTAAGAGTTACAAAAGATTAAAATTTGAAACCTGTCCATCATGTGCATGATTTATAAACTTCAGGAATTGACTTTTTTTATTCGTATATGACTTAGGAAAATTATATATTTCTAACTAAATAAACAGTTTATAGTGTTTTTATTATCAGAATGAAATGTTTATAAAATGAAAAAAATGCCATTCTTTGAGACCATAACTCATGTACAAACTGGAAACATTTCGGCCACTTTTATCTGAACATGATTAATTGCCTTAATTTTCCCACTTTTAATGCCTTTAATTTAATATGAAGTGGTCAAGAACATTTTTGTGTTTAAGGAAGTTATTTTGAAAGGATATTAAGTGTAACATACACAAATATTTGCCAAACCCAAAACATATTCCACCGCCTTAAAATTGTGCAACTAAAATACATGTAGTTGTAATGGAATATATTTGTTATACCATATGTTAGCATAATTTATTAAAATGATAGGCAAAGTCAATTATCTTCTCTCGTTTATTTTTTAGGCCCTTAGTGCTGTTTTATATGACTCATGATCATGTGGCTCTTCGATGATGAAATTGCCCTTTATTTTACGTTTAATAACAATTTTTGAGGCCCACCCCCAAGTCAATTTGGGAACAATGGGCAAAACTGTAACAAGACTGTAAAAGTATCACTTCTATTTCCATTAACAAAGTCCCGAGTTTCATCTCTCCATCTTTTTCCACAAAAACTAAACAGAGTCATCATACTTTTAACTCACACTGTAAAAACCCTTGTTCGATATTTCTTTTTTTAAAATACACTGTATCCAATCTTCACAAAAGGCTAATGGTGGCTGTAAATAATGATTTCTTTCTTAGGAAATGTGATATTTCAAGAAATAAGCACGGTGTTTGCTTATACAGTGCTAATAGTTCAATACTTAGCCAATAAATAAGTATTTTAATTTAATTTTTCAACATCGGCGAGTATTAATAATGAATTCTTATTCCACACCTCCCTGAAGGTACATTCCACATCATATTTTTGGCCACATTTAACGATTCGTCCCAGTTTTTTTTTTTTTTTTTTTCTTTGTTTTTTTTTGTGTGTTTTGTTTATTCTTATTTTTTTTTTTTATTTGGGATTATTTTTTTTTTCTTTTTTTTTTTTTTTTTATTTTTTTGGGGGGGGGGGGGAGGGGGGGGGGGGGGGGGGGGGGGGGGGGGGGGGGGGGTGGGGGGGGGGGGGGGGTGTGTGTTTTTTTTTTGTATTTTTTTTTTTTTTTTGTATTTGGAGTGGTTGTTGTGTTTTGTGTGTGTGTGGGGGGGGGGGGGGGGGGGGGGGGGGGGGGGGGGGGGGGGGGGGGGGGGGGGGGGGGGGGGGGGGGGGGGGGGGGGGGGGTTTTTTTTGTTGGAGTAGGTTGCGTGGGGGGGTGTTTGGGGGGGGGGGGGGGGGGGGGGGGGAGGGTGTGGGGGGGGAGTGGGGTGGGGGGGGGGAGGGGGGGGGGGGGGGGGGGGGGGGGGGGGGGGGGGGGGGGGGGGGGGGGGGGGGGGGGGGGGGGGGGGGGGGGGGGGGGGGGGGGGGGGGGGGGGGGGGGGGGGGGGGGGGGGGGGGGGGGGGGGGGGGGGTGGGGGGGGGGGGGGGGGTGGGGGGGGAGATTTGATGATGGAGGGGGGAGGGGGGTATGTTATCTTATAATGGGGGGAAAGGGGAGGGATGTATTAAGGGGTGGATGTGTGGTATTATTGTTTGGGTTGGGGGGTTATTGAGTGGAATGGAAAAGTGAATAGTGTTAGTTAAGGGTTAGGGGGGTTAGAAGAGTATAGTGAGGTTGGGATTTGGGTGGGGAAGGGAGAGGTGTTAGGTGAGAGAGAGATAAGATGGTGGAGGACAAGGATAAGTGTGGAGGGTTGATTTTTCGGAGAGGGTAGGGGGTTATGGGGGTTGGGGGGGTAATTTAGAGGAGAGGTTGGTGTGAGGGGGATAGTAGTGTTTTTATTAGGAGGTAAAGGGGTGGTTTGGCCACGAACCCTAATTTTTATTTCCTACGAATGGGGACGGGCTGTAAAACGGCGGTTGGATGGCTCTGTTGGGTAAAAACTACAGGTGTGTTTCTCTTGTACCACCTCTCGAAGTCGAGACTACAGTGTAAATTAATCTCCGCTTTCGAGATATAAAAGCTTGGTGCAAACTGCGAATATCACGTATGGCATGTCCGAGGCTATTGTGGCGTTTTTAATGAAAGTTAAACGGTCTGTTCGTGTATCATATGAATGCTCATGGCTCTTAAGTAGGCCATCACAGTCCAAACAGGGTTGATTAAATTTGTGACATCTCAAGAGTTGACACTCACGATATTCAAGAGGAATGAATTTTCAAGGATAGTAACCAACACCAAATCAGTTTCTTCATGGATTATATCTCTGTCCACTATTAATGGAAAAGATCACTCGAATTTTTAAAATTTTACTTTGGATTGGAATTATTAAATTCGAATAGCAAACAGCATCGTTGTAATGCTAAGGTTTTCTGAGGTTTTTTACATGAAAAGATTGCATTTTATATATATATCTGATCTCTATGTGAGTACAAAACATTATGTCGCTTACCGTTTCTAGGGACCTAGCTATTTCCTTGTATAGTCAAATTTTCAATGGCGGTGAGATTACAATGTTTGGCACATAGTAGTTTTAATTTCCATTCCATTATTGATTGCCATATAGCCATAAATATTATAATATAAGCACTATTACAATATACAAACAAACTCATATTAAATTTGATCGAAAGTTTGTGGATAGTTTACACAATTTATAAATTCAAAATTGCTCTACATGATTATAATGCTCTCTGATTTCTTATAGAAGTCTCCACCTAGAAAAGCCTGAATTGTACAATACCGTAAAATCGTCACGGAAAAATTATTGATGTAAAAAATAAAAATATTTTAATATAACATATATATTTAAAATATTGTATAGTTAACTGTAATTAACTGTATAATAAGTAAACTATTGTTTTTATGACAGAACAAACCATTAGATTTAATTAATTAGAGCACTATATTTAATTTAAATTTAAAAAAAGTCAGAAAATACTAAGAGTAAGACTTCATAGTAACATTTACTTCATATACTTCAACCTTATTCTGCAACCTAAATGTTGAGCGTGCAGACTAAGTAAATCCACAGTCAATAAAATAACTTATTAAACTGTGAATCTTATTAACAAATATTAAGTATACAGTGTATGATCTGATATACTATGCAATGCAGATATATAATTATCTTAGACGAATGGAAACTCAGCTATGGAAAAAACACTCAAGACCGGGAATAAATTAGCAATGTCCATAAATATACACACTATTCGCCCACATTTTACCTTGATTGAGGAAACATTGTGCGTACATAATCTATGGCATAACAGATACAAAGACACAGGGAATAAATTACAATTGCCGAATATATTCTTGATCGAGAAAGCAAAAGGGCAAACTAAGCAATTGGCGTCGAAATAAATTTATTTAGCTTCGAACCAGAAAAGAAGATCATACACGGGAACAAAACATACGAAAAATACGTGAAAACCCTACAAATAACGTGCAAGACCCCACACGTAACGGCTAGTACATATAATGTGGAATGCAATTTTATATTCGAGTAGTAAGTAAAATAATAAGCGACTATAAAAACAATTAGCAGGATGAAGTATTAATGTATACATAACAAAATAATAGACAATCCAGATAGAGTCCCACTACAGAAACCACTTTGAATAAATTAAAACTTTTTCAAACTACTTAACTATGTAGGGCATTTTAAATTATATGTCATTGACGCAACGGTTGGCACATGAAAAATCTACATTTTCCAACTTTGCTCGGAAGGACTATTGTAAATGGTTAAATTATTCTAAGCATTCTTCTCTTAACAAAAAAATTACCTCTACCGCATTGTTTCAATAGCTGATAGATAACATAGAATGGACATGCATAAAATTAATACATGTTGTCATGCAGTTATTTGCGTTTTAAAATAAACAGTTTCTTGTTATTGTTTCCCAAAACGCAATCTAAATATTATAAAAATATCGAAATTAACATCATCGTTTAAATCTTTAACCTGTAGCGAAAATAATAACAAAATATTTCCCTATTTTCCTGTCGTTGTGAAATCAAAAACATAACTTCTTCAGTCAATGGGAAGAAATGTGAAAGGTACCGCGAGTCGACTAAAATTTCATGTGAAAGCTGGCATCCACCGAATCTAATAATAATTAAAGAATAATTAGGATAATATTTATCGACTATATTAAGAATCTAAAAATAAGTAAAATTCTTCACAATTACATTTTACTATATAATTAACGACGGGGAAGTAACTGATCTGAACGTTCACTAAAGCGCAATGAATGGCCGTAAGAAGTGACAACCCACAAACAGTATATGATCAGTTCAAGAAGACACTTGCATTTCGACGATCGTTGTTAATTTAAATATTAAATTTAATGTACATAATGGTCATCATCATAACACAGATTCTGTCTGACGACCACCTGAACGAATTTATGAAGTAATCTTCAAAATTTTGACTATTTCCTATTAGCTTATTTAGCAGTTTTTCCTGTAAAAGATGCTCTCTCAAGGATCCCTTGGGACTGACTCTGACTGTCCCAACCAAGATTGACGCCGTACAAAATGTACCACCTACGAAAATTAAATAGCAGTTCTAGAAAAAAGAGCACTCGGGGCACACGCCCTTTTCGACATTCGTTATTAATATGATTTAATAAAATGACAACGATTGATCTATCATAACACAAATCCTGCAGACGAGAACTAAATCGTTGAGTAGTCCCCTCAAATTTATTGGTATTTCTTAATACGATAAAGAAGGTATTTTATCAGTTTCCTGTGAAAATTCCCTCATACTAGATCTATTGAAGTACTATCTGACATTCCACCAAGATTGATGCCGTAAAAATGATGACTCCAACAAAAACTATGTCAGTTATAATTTGGATACTTGGCCTTTTCGACGTTCGTAGTTTAGTATTAGATTTGATTTAATTACATGTAGGGAACAATGGGTCATCATGACATAGATCCCTGGCAGCCTTGGAACGAATTTGTTAAGTCATCTTCAACAATATCACTGACTATTTACACTATTAATCATTTTAATACATACTGCTGTGTGAAAATATCTCGTCTCTAGATCTCTGTAGACTGACTGCTGTCCATTAAGATTGGATGGTGCCTAGAAAGGAAAACCCACAAGCAACAATAACAATTTTGTCAGTCCAAAAATGAGACACTTCGCCGTTGCGACGTCACAAGAAACTCTCCTTACGCTCATCCAGAGGGGGGCGGGCGGCGGGAGGGGGGAGGGGGGGGGGGGGGGGGTGGGGGGGGGATCTAATGAACGATTGTGTTTGAATATCTTAATTACATTTTCAGTCCGCCCAAGAGCCGTTGTAAAAACCGAGCTTATTACAAGGGGAGACCTCGTTATGCCGTCCATTAACACTAGTCAAGTAAAATTGCACGGGTTTCAGGGAATAACCGAACCGATTATTGAAAGGGCATGCCGCCAACAAATGCTGAGGTGAAGCCTCGCCGAACCTAACCTACAGTAAATCTGCTGTTGGGTTTCAGGAATATGCAGACCATTAATTATTGGTAAGCCAGGTCTCGCACACCCGACCATCACGCTAGCTGATCACTCGGTTTTAGTAGACATCTGGGGCCCCGACCCGCCCCCCCCCCGCACTGCACCCATTATAGGCTAAACTACCCGCAACAAAACACTTTACTTCAACTGCCTTATTTAGTTTTCCATTTATCGATAAAAATAACAACCACATACCAGAGCGACAGGCCCATTCGTTTGCGGTCGGTTAGGTCCGCCGTCCACCCCCGAATTCAGGGCTGGCTTTTTCCTTTCCCACGTTACTAATTTTGAAATGAGCAACTAGTAGTTCTTGAGGAAACGGTTATTTTTTTGTTTTATTGGAAAATAGTGCGACTCAAGGGGGGACTTTCCGAAAGTCAAAGTCGGAGAAAGGGTATTGGCCTCGCTTAGCATGGTTTGGAAATTTCTGATAATAAAGTCGGACAAAGTTAAGTGAGCAACGTTTGATTGTAAAGTAATCTAAGGCAAAACGGAGTGTAAATTGTGACATAAGTTTCCCAAGAAAGCAGAAATATACATGGGTACAGTACAATACATAATAACTAGTACTGAACATCCCCTGGGAGGATTTTAATTTTCTTTTAATAGTGGAGGTTTTAGCTTTCAAAAAATCTTTGAAAGGTGCCATAATTTAATGTACATGGTTTCGTATTTAGCGATCTTGACAAAAATCATACCTATTTAAATTACGTAACACCCTGATCAATTTTTTATCACTTTTATGGCTTAAAAATTGTTTGACTGGATAAGATAATAACAATTAAAGCTTTTTAGTGAATTATCAATACAAGTATGGAATTAGGGACGCCACACACAGCGTTTAGAAACAAGGCTATTACTGCGAGGTCGTGTTCCAACATTTTAAATCTATAACGGCAAATTCCATAAATATACAAAAATACGTCACATATCCTGGTATACAATTGGAGATATTCGTGCAAAAATCTAAAGTCTTAAGTATTATGCACGCTATCGGCGTATACATATGTGGCCAAATACCTACTTTCGGAAAGTTTTTCTTTATTAATTTGGGTTATCATATCAGAGTATTAAATAAAAAAACACAAAAACCCCCACTATCAAAAAAGAATGAATGTGTTGGGATAAGCGTGCTAGGCAACATCACATGTGATGTAAGAAAAAACAAGTTTTTGCATTCTCTTATAGAATGTATATAGATCTGTTTACAAATCTTTATTTTAATTATGACCACTCTTCACGTTCCCCCCATTTTGATTACCCATAAGATAAATGTAGAAATAGTTCGGTGACTGTATCACGCATTATCCAGGGAGATAACATGGCACTCCATCACCGAACCAGACGTTGCTCAAAAAGAATCATACAAATAAAAATAAAAGCTTGACTGCCCAATTTTAAGTAGTATCCTTTTTTAGGAGAGGTAATATGTTTGTGTATTGTATTTATGAGGACTGCGAGCCATTGACTTCGAACCGTAAAGACATTTTATAAACGCAGACCGCACTATAAGTATACCTAGCTATCTCTATTTGATAATGGTATGACACAGATTATCAATTTTTTCTAAAATAAATTTTTGTCAGCTCAATAACTGTAAACATTCATATTCATAAATTTTATCCCATATATTTTAAAATAACTAATAAAATATATTGTTTAACAAATAAAATTAACTATTGCATTGTAATGTGTGTTAAATATTTAATACTTCATCGTGACATTCATGAAAATTTGCTCGAGATACTACCAAATATAATAAATAGTGTTAAACGATAGTCTACAAATCCGCAAAACCAAATTTTTTAATAAGCATTATTAAGTAAGCACCCGATAATAAGCATATTAATCAAATGTGCTTTTGAAAAGTTTAAACAAGCCTGCCCATCTTGTAAAGCGGCGTTTAAATATACTATCGAATATTACAACTCTCGATAAGTAGGTCTAGGACTACAATGGAGGAGAGGCCCCATAACGTAAAACCTACATCCAAATTGAATGGAGACGGATCATCGAAATCCTTCCAGCCATATTTAAGAAGCGCAATCGTCAGAACAAGGCTGGGTGAGAATCAGATTACCAATCACAGAGGCCATCAACCCACTCTTACTTCCTGGGTATGCTAATGCACGCTGTGTCAGCAAACTGTGTTATAGCAGCAAGTCTTGAAACTTAGGAGACATTCATCGGTAATCTTACAGAACAAATAATCATCTGACATTCTTGAAATTTTAAATAATTTATAAATTATTGCCTCGACAAATCGTTAATATTAATGAAAATAGCTTAACCTTATTAGACTATATCAAACCATGAAAGACACTCACAGACTAGGAAAGCGTCAAAAACATCAAGTCCACATCTAACAGCTATCCGCATTCCTAATTTCCAATCTATAGCTCATTTTATTCTTTCAGGATATTCTTCAGACAGACATTCTGTGAAAAATGCTAAAAATAAACCGCCCAATTATCACCCCTGAGTTGTAGGGCTTTTCCTTGGCGACTCATTCACATGCCAAAGGAATAGACACACGCACATCATGCGTGAAATCAACTCCTGTCTATGTAAAGTGAAGATTCATGCCAAATATTAAATTGTGATTCATGGGTTTAAGACTGGTTCTCAAAATACCTACATTGCGCTACACTAACATACGACATCCATCAAAATCTGAAGTCTGCCTACTCTGGTAATTAAAGATGAATTGCCAGATTTATAACGCCATACCTCAATTAATTTCTCGAAGATAGTCTGCGGCAAAACATACATTACAAAACAATAAACAAGTGCCTTGCTCTCCTAAGTGGAGGGCGGAGTATAACATTTGTAGCTAAATGTTTCTCAAGTCCAATTACAACGAAAAGTTTAGCTTTGCTAGCGCTCAAGACAAACCCCTTATGAACAAATGAATTCAATGTTGACTCTACTATGTAAATTTGAAAGGCATAAGAAAATTTCAAGTCTAAAGATTAGTTAATTTTTGAGGAGTATTATGTGGAGACCCGCAGGGAAAGTAATTTGACACCAATCCCCTGAATAATAGACTCTTTCTTCGCAAAAGAGGCTCAGCCAATCAACAATTTACTATGAGGTCGAGATAGGATAAATTTAAAAATAATCATCTATATTTTCAATATATTTCTGAGGCGGGACATATTGGGCTATTGCTAGCGCGTCCAAGGCAAAGCTCCATGATGGGGACGTGAATCATCCGTCGAGAATTCAACATTGTGTCCTGAAGAAATTTGAGAGTGCAAAGAAACATTTCAAGTTTACGTGATCTTCAAAAATGGTGCCAGTCAACAGAGAAAGTACATTCTAGCGCCAAACCACCAGTGAATAATAGGCTTCGCTGACGCACAGCCAATAAAATACATTTAGCAGAGTCGAGATAAAAACATTTATGAACTGTCCATTAAGCTAAATTTAATTTTATAATAGATGCAATACTCAGAAGAACAGCCCATGACTAAGCGAAGACTATGCGCCGAAAGTCTCTAATGCACGACTAGGCGAAGGGCGGGTACTACAGAAGCAGTGGAGGCGGGTCAGGCTGGACACGTGGGTAATTATATTTGATCCAGGGCCAGATTAATCAAAGAGATACAGACAATAAGCCGTCCGATGGTTGGTAATTAAACCCATTTCCTACTTCAATTAACACGTCTCTATCGGATGGCACTCCCCCCTCCCACCCTTCGCACACCCCACCTCGCCCGAAGCGCTAGCTGTATAAATACATCACTTGGCGGGTACTCTAAACTTGAATATAATGAGGTGTTCTAATCTAGTACTACTCTAGAGAAATTGTTTTATGCGGATGCAACTCATCGCTCGGAACAAGGACTCTGAGAATAGATTAAAACGAGTCCATATAAGAATGATTCTATAGGATGAAGCCCATGCAGTAAATTTAGAAGGGAATTGGTTATGTAACATGTCAAATACAACTACTTTTAACGAACACAGACGACCAAAAAACTGGTAATCAAAAAAAATAAATAAAAATATAAAAACAGTGCTCCAAGAATGAGAATGAGCAAAAATTGAGTTTTTTCAGTTTTCAAACAGTGCATAGCCGTTCATTTTTTGGGCCATAATAATACATAATCCACCAAGAAAATATCAAGAGTATGTATATTCCATTAAATGTGTGTTTTATTTCCAGTACAAAAGCGTGTGCATTTATGAAAATTCATCTATACCCACCAGATTACATCAGTAATATGACGAATTATGATCCTTTATATGTTTTATTGTTATCTGTGAAACTGATGTTCTACAGAGACATGGAGTTTTAGCAGAGACATTAATATATCTCTACAAGAACATTTTAAATTTTTACTAACTAGAAGAAAGGATGAATCCGGCGTGATCCACAATGCCTTACATTTATAATTTCTTAAAGAAACAAAGTAAAAAATAACATTTAAATTAACAGTTTTATTATTACTATAAATAGTAACGTTAAATTTAATAGCAACTGCTGTTCTTGTTATTATTTATTCATATGGTACAGAGATGTCAAGTAAATAATATAAAATAGCTAACTTCTCTCAATATCTAAGTTCATGAACAAGCCGTTTGAACCTACCAGGTTGAGCAAGATATTTCTCATACTCATAAGTGGAGTTTATTGGGTTCAACCACATTTTAGATGGACTAGTTCATCAACTCCTACAAGTTTTGGTATGATATATAAATTTCAATTCAGCATAAATAACCGTAATATAAGTGAATTTATACAGGAACAATGAATTCTGTATTTCACAATAATCATTTATGTGAAATTATATAGTAAAATACATGTTTTACAGATTTACAATCCCTATAGGAACCAAAATGTTTTTTCATATTCTTATGAATTGAGGACTTGAATATTGAGTTCAAAAAATCTGTCTCCATAGTTTATATGACGGTTTCATATTTCATGTATACAAATATAAAAACAGATTAAATACCAGTTGAGATCTTTTCAAACAATACTATAGTAGAAAATGCTGCGGATTCCAAGCGTATGGCTTATACATTAATGAATAGATAACCTTTAAGCATAACATTTTAGTATATTTAAAAAAACCAAAAGGAATGTGTCATAAAAAAAAAACAATATATAGACAACACAAGTAATACTTTTATCAACAACAGACAGAAAACATTCGTTGTCAAAATAAACACATATATACGGGGTGACTTTTCCTCAGTTGAGAGATATTACCTGGAATTCTTATCATTTCTAAAATACTTTATTTCTCTGAGAAAGCCTTGTACTCTATAATATTTGTGAAAGATGAACGTGCTAATGATAGACCTATACCCATAATCTAAGTACAGAAGACTCTACGGAAAATTTTCTATCACAATGATGATGAACTAATCCTAAGTTAACTTAGCATTAGAGATATTAACCGACGATCTCTCTTATCAGAGAGCGGATAACAATGCCAGATGGCGCATTCGTGACCAAAATATCGTCTGTAAATAGAAACACATACCTACGTAATAAGTGGAGTAACATAATTGCACTAAAAACAAACTATAGAAACTTTTATCTCCTGTTCTACGATGGCAGACAAGTGATCAAGAACCTCTTTTTATGTATCTTGTAGTTACGTGAATAATATGACAAGGGTGTACAAAAAGGTCCTAGCACGGGATACATATTGTTCTGAACGATAACAGATAAATCAACAAGATTTGGTACATTCAATACTACACCTAAAAATCTAACATTATGAAGATGAAGCCCTATCAGTTTTCTGTACCATCAATAGAGATTCGTCCGCGCCACATAAATTTTCAAAGCGGGCTTATCTAGTCAGAGATTTTAATGCGCAAACCGCACTCAAAAAGATTGATCCAGTACAAAATGGCGGCTGTCAATGAAGGATTTACTTGGGTTACATTGTTACAAAATAGTAGCCATAACCCCAGTAAAGTACAAAACTGTCAACCAAACGAATCACCAGCATGCAAACTACATACATTATAGCATTATGTGCTTCCATCGTGAGCCTCATGGGCGCATTAATGAAGCGTATGTACCCCTTTTTCCCTCATCCTCTATCTTGTCGTGAGGTTTTTTATGAGCGCTAGGGTGTTGACAAAGTTATACAGAACAATTTAATTTGTATAAGTAACAGGAATCTACGGTAAACAAATTAAGGTCTTATAAAGTCTATCAATTCGGTCTGTTAAAATATAATTTTCTACTCAAAGATATTTCCAGTATTATTTAGTAAGAGTAGCCTCAAAAAATGTATCAAAGTAAACCCAATTCGATCATAAAGTTGACACTTCTCTTCGGCACTTCTTTCATTTACCGTTCCCATCTTTAACCAAATTCGATAACGCATATGTTCGACAAACGTTCACCGGATTTTTACAATGAGAGTTTGTATTTACATAATATAAGTCTGTTTAATAGTATATTTTCTTGCATTATATAAGTTTATTGAACATCCTGGTTGCACTATATCGGGGAAATTTAAACAATTAGGCAATGAAACTTCATCTATGCATCCAGCAATTACACTGACTGGATGCAAACACTTTACAATACAAAATTTCGTAAATTTAGAAAAATGTAAACAAATATGTTTAGCTGCCTCTTTGAGTGTAAACTCTCAGCTGAACCGTATTAACCACATAGAAATCGCTGTATCAGATAAGTATCAGTTGGCTTGTTATTATGCTGTCGTTACCGCAGTCTGACGTATCCAATAAAAAAAAAAAAAACAATAAAAAAAAACACAATAACACCTACTAACATCAAACCACGATTTATAAATTAAAAAAATTAAATTTAAATAAACTATTTAAATTGGACCTCACAATTTACTCTAGTATGTAAGCCGAAGTTACTATCCAGGAACGTGTAGAAATCACATAGTACAAAATTCAAAATGTTTCGCGTGCATTGTGTTCCAGAAGCGATATTATTAACGGAACATACAAACAAACATTCAGCATTCTATATATACTAATATATATATTAGTAAATATATAACTATAATATATATATATATATAGCTGGACTAGCTGTTTCCGGCGCGGCTTTCGCACGCTTTCGTGTAAGTTTTGTCCGCGTTATGAGCATTTTTTTCTGGTTTGAAGTAAATTATATTTCCCAAACCCCCGATGTAGATTATGACCTTGATGTCACATCAATGAAAATAATGTTACAAAAATGATATTGTAACATCAAATGTATATTTATTACAAAGTATGGTCCTACCACTCAAAACCTTTAAAGTAACCAAAATTTAGTTTAGACATTAAACATGCATAACTTAGCGCCTTCAAATAGTGTTTTCCACTGTTTAAATTTTACGTAACTATCGCGTAATTGTCAAGGTTATAATGTTCAGTGGCGCTTTGAAAACTTTCTCATTTTCACACATTCGTTTATAACACGACATATAGGCTAATAAATCTCAGATAATTAACTATCCATCATTCTAATTAGACTAAATTATACGGATGACATGTGAAATTTTGTATTGATAAATTGTGGTTCAAGTCAAGTATTAGGATTATTTGGCAACAACATACTGTGACTCAAGATTTTTTATATATGACTAAGGATATATATATAGTAATCATATTATGTATATATATAAAGTATACTAATATATATACTTATCGGTCATGTGTTAAAAATACTCCATAATTACGTATTTTAGAACAAATATTTATCCTCGCATTCAAGGGGGGGGGGGGGGGGGGGGGGGGGGGGGGGGGGGGGGGGGGGGGGAATGGGGGGGGGGGGGGGGGGGGGGACGGACATAAAAGCGTTAGGTTTTCTGAAATTTACATAAATGTTAAAAAATTAAATTTTATAATTGAATTTGATAATTAATGATACAATCTAACAAGTTGTAAGCGTAGAAGCACACAAAAGAAGTAAAAAGTTCTAATATATTTCAATAATAAGCAAACAGAAGAGACCCTTAATCGCTTTGACACCTGACGCAAATGTAGTCTTTAAGTTTTCAACACATAACAATTGGCAGCAAATTGTCAAAGAAACTGTTAACTTATCAAACATCTGAGTCACCATCAAAAACCCGTTTTCTCTGTTGTTTCCAAACCCAGTTATCAGAATACCCAAAAAATGTGTTCGCGAGAATTTTACAACACTTCCCGGAGAAAATTCTGAGGAAAAGACAATAAAAGAATAATGCGTACGGAATTGATTACTGTCGCGTGTTATCGTAATCAGAATAGTATGAATAACACGAATACACGGAAGTGTTCGACATGGAAGATTATATTTTAATATTTAACGCGTCACCAGATTTATGCTTGCATTAATGTACCACAATTTGGGAAATCGTATCTAATGGGCGCAGCCCCCTTTCATGTGCCCATGTCAGGCTCGTAAGGATTTAAATCACGTTCGTCAAACATCCATCTCGGGCAGACTCAGCTGTGAAAGAGCATCGGCAAAGGTTCGCTCAGGTGGGACGACTCTGTGTCCCACAGCATTAAAAATGGGATTTTTAATAGTGTCGGTTTGGAGCGGGGTCTCCGACTGTCATTAAAACAAGTGGAATGTCCGCGAGACAAATAACCAGGGTAAAAACCGCCTCCAGGTCGATCAAAACAGCGACTCACGTGTTCGCAAAGTCGCATGCTGCGCCACGAAAATTGACGTTTATAGGAATTTAATATCACCTGAAGAAACCTCCCCCTGCCCTCTGTGTAAAGCAGCCAAAGCTATAAACACAGATGTGACTCTCGTATTCCAACTTGTCTTCTGTTTATATCTCTAGAAATTAAGGTTCACTTTTTAGTTCCCTTAAAGTTTTTTCCAGTTGTGGTGACCGATATGGTATCAGCAGGCATGATTGAATGACTTTAAGCTAATTAGCATATGTTGAAATTTGAGCTGACCGTAGTGGGTGTGATTTAGGTCACATAACAAGGTTTGTGATTTTCTCTTAGGATTAACAACTTATCCCGGAGAGAAAAAAATCTGTAGGCGATCATAAGCTCTTGAACATGTTTTAGTTACCCGGTGAATGCAGGCAGGGGATGTAAAGGTGGAAAAGAGAAGTGTAAAATGGTAAAGACACAACTTTTTGCTTCAAATATCTATAAACAAATTTATATTTCTTTTCTCATATTTCATAGTAAACGTCACTGGTTCACATAAAATGATCAATTCAAAAATTGCGAAAAAATTACATTTGTTTTTGTTACATTTCACAAAAATACACAACTTAATCACTAACACATATTTCAACGTTTACAAATAAAGCCAATTTCTTCCTGTACATAAAAAAGAGAAAACACAACAACCCTGATTGTTCATGTTACGAATATCGTTACATGTGATTATGTTACGATGTGTAGAAATATTAACAGATAGTCATTCGATTGCTCAACCAAATAACTAACTATGCCGAAGTATCCGAATTATCTGAATAAAAACACTTGTTACTGAAGAAATCAATTGGAAATTTATCTACATATAAACTGATTATCTACAGAGATATATGCAATATTTTACACTTGGAATAAATAGGGAGTACTAAGAAATCGCTATGATGTAAAGCCTAAACTTTTGTAATGGCTTTATAACACAAACTTGTTTATGTGTGGTAAATTACGCCAAATGTGATCATAATACACACCAATAAGCTGAGGCGGATTTTTATTCTCATCGTACCTCTGTGCAACATACACAACTTAAAGAGTATATCTGACATAAATCATATAATTGGTATAAACAAACGCCATATTTTTTTTCGGCTCCATATAGGCACTGTTACATTAAATTTACGCCTTCCTAAAGGTAATAATTGTTGACAATCAATAATTTCAAAATCTGTTTTTTGTTATAAATTTTAATAGACACGTATCAAATATTCTTATGATACAATCCAATTTCTTTGTCCCCGATTCAATTATACTAGCGTTACACTATTTTTAAGATATCTGAAATAATGTAGAATCGTTATCTTAGTCTAAAATCCACAGAGATAGCCTTCTGCTTCCCTGTTATCTCACTGTTGTATTTAATTCTGGGAATCCCTCTGCAGCTGGCATCAAGTACCCACTGTTGGATAACGAAAACTTAAATCAATACACAATGGACGAAGACTTAACTTGGTAACTTGGCGATCCACACTAACAATGAGATCTGCTTATTTGTCTTCATCGTCCTCTCTAATGTCCCCCGTTTGTGCAAAAATACCTGAATAACCGCCATATTCCAGGTCTTTAAAAACATTATATTTTGTTGGTTTGGTAGAGACACGGTTGCGTTATGAACCTTCTTGTTTGGAGGCTCGGCACGTAAAGAAATTATTGCTAAATAGTGGAATTTTAGTTTTACAAAATTCAAATTTTGCATGTTGTGACTGGTATATATCTTTATGGAAGTTATATGTAGAAAATGCATTTAAAGGAGGCACAAGTCATTTTGGCTTTTTCGGCAACTTTGTATATCTAGCGAGACCATCATATATGGCCTAGTTTCATTTGTGGCAATGAGTAGTAGAATGGAGCTAAATACATGACCCAACAAGTGCCCCGAGTAGACCTGCGACAAACAATCGCAGAATACGCTCAGCTCGTGGCGGGATGGAATTGCCTCAAAATTCAGGGCAAGTGGTTTATTTTTGGAAAACTCTCGATTCATTTAAAAAATATAACAGAAAAACAAAAATGTTTAACATCATTATGAAAGAGAACAAAACCGCAACACAGTCAGGTTGTTTTTAATAATTGGGGTGTATTTCGCCATAACCTTGGTTGAATTACGTAGTTTGAGCATGTTTTTTTAATAAATTTATTGTATGTTTCAATATTTTTTTAATTGTATTTGACTATCATACAAATATTTGATATTATTTATAGTATTGAGATTATGTACATGATGTTATTTACTGACGTTTGTCACCAGATGTAATAACATTCTGACAGCAATAAAAAGACTGAAATTGTCTTGAACCTCCGATTAGGGGGAGTAAATCTCAGTAAAAAAAATAAAATCTTCAATTAAAAATTTATTATTTATAGAAAAAACAAATACAGAAAGTCAAGAAAAGGTACAGTATTTTTGTTATTCGTATGTTGAAAGGTTGATTTTTGACGATGAAAGCTGATTGTGAAGGAAACAGGATTTTACCAGACATTTGGCCATCGATCAGTATGAAACAAGACAACAGATAACACTGACGTTTCGAGATCTGCAATCATCTTATCTCAGGTTGATAAACGATAAATTTTAGACCATGAAAAAGAGATCAGATTGCAAGGATCTCGATCTCCGTAGTTTACATGATTTATAGTTATGAATGAGTTATGAACTGTTTTATCTAAATGGCACTAACGATCTGTGATTTACAGGCTAACAAACTATAACAATTATTCAATATTTGGCATTCATGTCTTAGTACAATGAACAACCTACAGGAGTCTAGGAAATATTGAAATATTAGGTCCACATATCCCCAGAGCGAGCACAATTATGAACGTCCTGTGCGTTTGCGTGTCGTGCCGTGTGCGAAGTGACCAAGACGTGATCGGCACGTGACGTCACGAAGGTGGAACGTAATACCGAGTGACACGCACCACGGACCGTGGTTAATATGTGTTTTATATATCCCACCCCAGACAGTGTTGTAACTCACCTAATATACTCTGATATACCTTTATCGTCACTCTAGCGAAACTCGGCGCCAAAATAGTTGAAGAAGTAATATAACCAAGTCTTTCTGATTCGCGAGAGGAACAACAGTAGGGTCTGCAGGGCTTTTTTTACACACAACTATATAAGGCAATTACAGAACACAGTTCCTCTGCATTGTTCTCCTTCAGGATCAAATCACCATTCTCAGCTCCGATCGTACTTTATCCGCCTACTCAGTCCTTTGATTCTGGAAGTGAGATAATCTCAGTTGTATACTCTGAGTATTAAATACATTCTGTAAGGTCTGATTCACTGACTTAGGATAAATTCAAAATTTTAATTTCTGGATGAGTAATGTAAAACTATTGAATCATAAATTAAAATAAGTAGTGCTTCCGTTCACTGTATTCCTCCATAAAATTTTATTTTTAAGAAAAAAAAATTGGATAGAGCCGTGTAAAATAGCTATTATATTAATTGGTGCTCCACTTTATACATGTTCTTGCAGTTGGTGCACCATTATAAATACAACATCCTCTTTTTGCGATTCCCTTGACAGAGAATACCATAGTTTGGCGTGAAAAATCACCAGAGATACACTCAATCAAATCTTACCTCCAGATGTCTTCTTCAAGTAAAAAAATACATCCAGAGAACAGGAGATAAAATTCACCTTTCCAAATAGAATCATGGCAATAAAACATTTAGTAAATTTAAAGTGTAGTTTAAGGAAGATTATTTACTTATTATTTGAGTATAAAGTACAACTCACTATTGGTTCCACAATAAGAACAGAATAGCGAGGGGATGTAAAGAAAACCATTTTTTTTTTTTAACGACACCATAGCTAAAAAACATTAATTTGAAACAAAAACCCCAACTTACATGAGATAAAAAAGGTAGATATAAAGTGGTGGATAAAGGATACACTGATTTTTCCGGACATTTGGCCACCGTTCAGTGAAAAACAAAACTACCATTTAACAGTCAATGTTATTTCGAGATGTGCAATCTTACCTCTTCGTCAGGTAAATAAACAGATTTTTTGTTTATCACTTGAATCTGGAGCAATTGTCCAGACTCAACATCATTTTACTACTTCACAAACCCTTTCCCAACCGTCATAAATAAACTATCAAACAGAAGACAACTGGAAGGGTAAACATTAACACTAAACTATGTTATAAAAATAGAATAAAGTAATAAAAAAGGGAATATTTAAAAGAAAAATTACAATTTATTTCAATTAGAAACAATTATTATATAAAACTTCAAAAGATAAAAAAATAATATTCTTTAAGTAAAATATCTTAGTTAGTGGTTTTTTAATCAACTTTGACAATACTTATCAATATGCACAACATTCTAAAATTGCAAATCATCCAGTTACATATGATTAGTTGTGGATTAAAACCATTGCGTACGCAAACCCCTACTTTGGACTAACGGACACGCATACGTCCAACTCGCCAGACACAAACTTTATTACACCCGTGGTCTCGCAGTGTCGATGGAGGGACAGAGAGAGGGGCAATGTACGCTCGACTTGCATGTCAACCTCCTTCAGGTCGTGTGAGGGAACATGTGTGGCTGGGCAAATAATAGTACCTCAAGTGAAAAGTAATTACCCTGGAATAAAAGAACACATGCGATTTCTCGCTACCAGCAGACTGAGTCACGGTGAATCAAATGACGACCTGCTTCCAGAAACTTCTGTCCAACGTTTCGTGCTACAAACATTCTCCCATTCTTCGTGTGTTCTGTCAAATTCTCGTTCGTTTCTGGCACAATATTTCCAAAAATACGATCCATCAGTTGTAAATTCTATAAGCGCGTGCAAAAGACAAACACGCCTTGATGGGTTTCCCTTTTCAAAACTGTTTTTTTGTGCTCGGGGAAACTATTCATGTGCTGAAGGATGACTGGGTGTGCAAGCGCATCTCTGAATCTTCACAATCGATGGTGAATAAGGTCTCCATTCAACATGGAATTAAGAATGGTTGAGATCTGTTAGCCTACAGTTAATGACACCTTACTCTAGCATAGCAGCAACAGAAGCTCATGTCATAAGCTGAAGGGAATCCAAAACCAGGCAGGACAAACGACGAAGAAACGAAACAAACCAATCCCCACGATCGTTTTGACATACAATACCCCCATGAATATTAAAAATTTTGAAATGCTAGGTGAGAGTTTATTCTCAATTTTTCATCAGGAAGACACTACGATGACGATCCCAAAATAACGGTTATGTAACAACCTGAGTGCTTCACATAACCGCAGTTATGAGTGGGGAAGGGTTGATTCAATGCGAGATGTTGAGGCTTAGCTACAGTATCAGACTAAGGTAACTTGCATGTAATAATCTGGTGTCAAGTCTTGCAACATCAACAGCACAAATTCCGATCTGACAATGTAAGAGAAGCATGTGAATCGTGGAGTCTAAACTCAATATTCGCATTGAACTGTCTCAACTCCTTTCCACCAATGGCTGCGTTATGTGTGGCGTAAGAGGTGGGTGGGGAATGAACTTGGTAATAGAGAAAGACAAGTCTTTTAAACGTTGTTGTCACATTTAAAATGTTCTTCCGGAAAGGAAGTTTTTCTACGGCGTTAGGATTTTACTAGGGGGTTGATATTTTTTATTGAGATACACAATTCAAACACAAACATTCAAGTTCCTCATGACTTTTTGATTTTCATCCCTTCTTCGAAAAAATCTAAAACTCTCATATCTTTAACGTTTTTTATTAATAATTGTCTACCAGAAATATATATAGAAAGTCTTTATAATAAGAATCTTAAAGGAGCATTAACCTTTTAAACTATAATAGTATGTCAGTCTAAACATTTTCTGGGACACTGACGCCCATTAATTACCGAAGGGCTTTCTACTAAATGTGTATTGACTTAGATCCTTCATCTTATATATTTAATAAAGCATAATTTTATCTAGGTACAAATTCACTTAAACTATCAAGAAACCTCACATATACAATGAAAAGAACAAGAGAACCGATGATGAGAACAAAAATCAAAATACAGTGGTCGGAACAAAAAAGATCTCCCCCCCATTTAACAAATTTGTTCTGCAACCCTAACCATCAACGAGGTGCATTACACAACAGAGATCTCTTGAATTTAACTGCAACACAACTTGTGAATATAATGGAGTCTTTTTGCGCCTATTTATAACAGTACAAATGTTCATGATTTTTTCTATAATAAGATATTAAATAAGGCTTTATGTTTCTTACTTCAATGGTCTAAGTTCGTACCTGAGTATACTTTGCTGCCCGTTCCTGTAATCCTAAATATATTCATTATCCTAGAGACCCTCTAGGAAATAGTGTTTAAAGTACAATTCCAATTGAAATTAATAAGGATTTCCTTGGTTTTTTCTTTAGGTCTTAAAATGAATAACAGAACCAAACATGCAACATGGACGAGGATTTGCGTCCGATTCCAGACGCTGTATAGCTATTACATGAGGAAAGGTTAAAATGAGTCGCAAATCTCAAACATTCTCCTATGAGACTCAAACCTGTTCACCATTATATATCGAGCTTGTTTCGTACACACCGCGTAAGATCCAGAGAACCCAATAATCATTCCAAAAAACTTCACCTGAGTCAGACCAAACTTGACTGAGTCAATTAGCCCATAGCTACGATCTGTGTAGAAATCACCAAAGTCTTCAAGCGGTAAACCGAAGATACATAGACCTACTGAAGACTTCTTTGTCTGTGATTTTTTATCTCTCTTTAAAGATGAACAGACGATTCCCATATTTCCAGGAGTGTAAGTCGGTTACCAGCGTCTCAATTCCAGAGTTTAACTCGAAACAAAACTCAACAAATTTTTTTTTATTCAACCACTGAAATCTTACGGCCTCACCTGCTTTAGCTACGTTATATTTGGTTTGTTAGAACACAGCCTGAGTTCTGAGAACCCATCTAAAGCTCCAAAAGTCTTCACATTGATCGCAGACCAAACATGACTTAGTCCATTAGGTCGTAGGCCTACGTTATGCGAAGAAGTCTCAAAGTCTTCAAGTAGGATATCACTGTAGAATATGCGATTCTACACTGAAGACTTCTTTGTCTACATTTGTTATACCTCCTTCAATGAACCATGTGATTCACACGTATTCCAGAGGTTAAGTCTGTTTGACAACGTGCCGAATTCCATAAGCTGCCATAAGAGGTAGTAAAACTCTGAACAAAACAAGAGCATCATTCACATTGAAACAACATTAATACTGGCTTGTTGGAACACACGCGTGAGTTGAGAAACCCCAAAAAGCCCCCA